>NC_047515.1:33162104-33379108 GCF_902827115.2 Pseudochaenichthys georgianus
GAGTGTCCCCTAAGGAGCAAATGTCAACCCAGAGCGTTTCAATTGCATGAAAGACAGGCAGCCCTGGACAACTAGACTCATGTCAAGCCTGTCAACAGCCACGACATGAAAAAATCTGCTTTCACCTCACACACACTCCAAGATAATTACACATCATTAACGAGGTAGGGGGATTTAGAGGTGATGAAATGAAAGGTGTATGCCAGCCAATAAGGGAGAGAGTTGAGATAAAGGTTGAGGGTCATGACAGTTAAGTCTGCTGCATTAAGTGGTACTTGGGATATCAGTGGGACTTTTGCAGGGAAAGACGTGCACTCCTTCTGAATTCAAAAAGAATATACACTTTTCCTGACAACTACTACAATTATATTAAAGTAGCAAAAGTCTGGACTTTAGTTTTGATTCTGCTGAAGCATTAAATTGCAATACATGGTTAAAATACTTCATTTAAACATTTTGATTCACTAAAAACTAAATGTATAAATTGACAACACACCTGGATTGTTTAATGAAGAGACAGGAGACAAGAACTCTGAAATCGATATAGTTTAATCGTATTACAAAACCACTATTGACATTTTCCCAATCCTAACATAACTTACTTAATGTTCTGTTATTGACTTATTAATGGTTTGTAATGCCATTAGCGATCCGCTCTATTGTCAGCAAGTACACATTTGTAGTATTATTGTTTCTGTAATTCACTTTTAAATTGTAAGCTGAGAAGCCGTGTAGATGATGCAGACCTATTTTTTTTAACCAAGCAATGTGTTTAATCAGCTTTTGTAATTTGTGTAACTGCCTTTGAAGCCATCATTCCCTTACATTAATTAAATGAGTTGATGTACCTCTACAATCTGCCAAATCAGCCTTTAATTGTTTAATTTGTAATTGCTGAGTTAGTTTTACATCATCACTCCCTTAAGGGGAAACAACATTGTCTGTATTTGATCCAACTAAACTGTTTAGCTGCATTTTGAAGCCCTAATGTCTTAATTTATAATGCGGCATGTCTAATACCTAACATCACACAATGGTTAATGAGGGTACTCTCTTTCTGTTTGTATGTATCATAGTCCAGTGCTGCATACTGGTTTTGAGATTCATTGTTGGATATACAGGTGTATTATAATGTCCTGTGAGTGACAAATGTTCCCGACAAATACCTTGCCGTATAATTTAACTTGTCATGATCTGGCAGATCAGAGGGAGTTGAGGTGCTGCTGTTTCTTTGGGGAGTTAATGAGCATAACAGAGCTTCATTGTACCATGAAGTAGCACAAGAGCTATGTTTACTTATGGATCTGATTTACCTTGAGTGATAGCCTCAAATTGAAACAGTGCCAATTGTACTTCACTGCAGCATTTCCATGTCTAGAATACAGTGTACATGGTGTCTGTGGTTTAGAGTATTCGTGAACAGTCTATACTGTATGTTAACAAAGTAGAACCAATTGACATCTCTGCTAAGATATAACAATCTAAGGATAATGAGCAAACCAAAGCAATCTACATGTGTGCAATTTGTCCAAGTATGTTTTGTCTTAATGGGTTTTTAGCTGCTCACATGTTGCTTGCTTTAACTGGCATTTTCGTTTCTTTGTGTGGTTAAGCCTCCTTTGCATGGTGTCCATGGAAACAGATCAAGAAACAATAAAAACGGCATCAGCAGAACAATTACATGACTTTTGGATAATTAATGGTTATCTCAAAAGCATGCAGAAGTGTATCAAGTGCTTCAATTACTGAAAAAAAGTGTGTCTGCCACATTTGTTTCTAATGTATTTAAAAATGGATAACTTATTGTAATGTTCACTTATAATCTCTTTATGTCTGGTATGTCTGCAGATGTTTGGGGCTACTCACTACTGTATGCTATATATCAGCCTTAAAGGTGGGTTATGTAAGTTTGAGAAACCGGCTCGAGATACACTTTTTGTTATATTCCATGGAATGCTCTTAACATCCCGATAGCAATGAATATCTGAAGTGCTTTGACAAAATATCCATGAAAAAATTTCATCTGTGGAAGCTGTGGCGCTGTAAAAAGTACGACCAATCATCTGAGCCGGCCCGGCTAAAATAACTGGATGGCCTACCTGCCTGTCAGCCTTCCATCTGTGCACAAACTTATCTCGTGCCCTCATTCGTCATGTGCGCGTTCGTGTGTGTTGGAGGAGGGGCTCTGTAAGGAAGTCTGAAGGAAGTGGCAGATTTGTTCCGGCTGTGTATTTTCAAATTCTAGCGCACTCGAGCTGATTTCTCCAAAATGACTATACCCCACCTTTAAGTTTGTACGTTTTTTAAATACTGTAAATTAATTACCAAAGCTTGCAGAATACTTACAGCTGGCAGTCTGTGACATTGAGAGAGAGATAAATGGCCATCAAAAGAACAAACATACTCTTCAATCTTTTTACGCATCAATGATAATCTGAGTGCACAGCTTATTTGTTCATTTACCCAATGTTCAATGTTTAGATGATTTCAATAGTGAGGGCAAGCTGTAGGCCACTACATGCTGATGCTGATGCTGATGCTGCTCTGGAATGATGATGAGCTTTTTTCAAGTTAGGACTGAGATCCTTGATACTCAATTATGCAATGTCTTTCATATGAACATGAATTCAAATGACTAAATGTAATTTTAGAGGGTTGCTATATAGTTGTGACTATTCAATAAGAAATTAAGTCCCCTGTAGCTGTGTGGAAGAATATTCTTATTTACAGGAATACTGTCGGACACAATCTTTACATAAGCACATAAAACAATAAAACCAGCTAAAGTTCATGGCCTTGCATCGTCCCCAAAGGATAGACCGTGAAGTGGCACAACCAATCAAGTGAACAAATACAAATCCTAACGGCCCGTCTACACTACAGGCATCGAAAAATGCTTTCAACGCTTCGCCCATTCATTTGAATGGGGTGACGTAGAAGATTTTTAAACTTCGCCGAACTTCGTTTTAACATTGCTATTGCTTTGTATGCCGGGGGCGGGCGGGAGATTCCTGATTGGTTGTTGGTCGCCTTGAGCGCGAGAAATCGCCAAGCCTCAGACACGCCCAGCTTCAAGATTTGTTGATGCCTGTAGTGTAGACGGGCCGTAAGGCCTCTGTTTTCATTTACTGCTATGAAATGTGTGGGGACTCAAAGAGAGATAGAGAGAGAGGGAGATAGAGAGAAAAAAGGACACGGGACAATTGATATTCAAGTCTTGTGAACCAATGTAGAAAATGTTGGCTGACAAAAAAAAGAAGATGTTGGTCTTTGAAGGTGAAAGCCAAATAGAAGATGACAACTAAAGCAGTACAGGAATGGTAACAAGGCTTTTATGTGGCCGACTACAGGGAAAGACAATAACCTGATGCACGGTTATTGTCTCCATTTCTCAACAACTTCATTTAACACATCGATCACAGTGTCAGAGCACCTCTCTCCCAAACACAGAAACTGATTGATAGGTGTTTGATTAATAGGGCATTCTGCGGTTCATACAACAGAGGAGAATATGTTATAGCTTCAGTGATTGATTAACATTTCTACTATGATTTACAGAGGCAGGATAAAGCCACTATTTGAAGTGGCATGAGTTACTGTCCTGTGGCACATTCACCTCCAACCCACCTGAAAGAGAAAACCTTAAAGAGGCCCTATAATTTTCAGGTTTCATTATTATAATAAATATTTAATGATGCAATGTGTGCCTCTACTGTGACAAGTTTATTGCTCTTTTTTTTCTTCTCATATTGCCTTTGCTGCAGCACCTCTAGCAGAGCAGACTGCCCAGTGTGCTCTAATAGGTTGGTTGACCGGCTCTGTTGTGACTGGTCAACTGCCGGATATGTCCCGCCATTAGCCTATCATGTACAATGTGTTGGAGTGCTATCCAATAGAAGTGCAAGTGTTACGTATTAATGTCACTATGTCATATAATTAACAAAGGACTACAAACGAGCCGTTTCAGGCAGGTGTGTAGGAGAGAAACTCCCTCTGGTGGAAACCTTGGATTTTCGCCTTTCTCAATGTGTGAAGCACACCTCCCCGGGGGGGCGCCAGAGAGCTTCAGGGAAGGTGCAGCGTGAGAAAAATTATGAGAAACAGTGAAATCTAGCTCGTTAACTTCAGCTAACTTTATGCGAGCGGCACCATGGATTGATTTTTAGTGAAGTTACCTAAAGTGAGAGAGGAGACAGCGTCTGGCAGAAAATGTCACTTGCACACTTTTGGCATGTCTGTGGAGACCGAGTTCCCCACCTCGCCAAAAAGGCTGTAAAAGTGCTCATTCCCTTCATCTCCGCCTACCTGTGTGAGTGTGGGTTTTCCGCATTGACTTTGATCAAAAGCAAGTACCGGTAAAGCAGGGGCGGATCTACTGGGGTGGCATGGGGTGAAAAATAGCCTTGCCACCCCAGCTGCCACTCCAGTTGGCAGCTTTATTTTTGAAATAAAAGTTGTGGCTCATCGGACATTTATGAGAGAAAATCCCTAATGTCAGAGTGCAAGTGAATGCAGCACAAGACGCGAACCTTGTAACCGTGTAACCTTGTAACTTTGTAACCCTTGTAACGCTGGCACGAGCGTGGAAATGTGAATGGCGGCAATTTCATTCGAACGGGACGGCGCAAAACGAGAAGCATTTGGACCCAAGTAGAAGGAAGGAATGAGGTATTTGCGGTCTACAATGACAGAGAAGAGACTGTCAAGTTTGGCTGTACTCAGCATTGAATCAAAACACACTAAAGCTTTAGATCTTAATACGTTTGTGAGGCGTTTTGCTGAACAAGATGGTAATTGCCGCATTCAGCTGTTATAGGCATGCCAACTTGATGCTCTGCTCACGGATGACTCAATGAGCATACACAACTGTTAAGATGACCTTACGTGTGTAAATATATTGTTTTCTTTGTGGGGGTCTGCCCCCAAAAAACAGTTTTAAGTCCTGAGAAAGTCAAATAAGACGGTATGTAAAACTACACTGCCCAGCCAAAAAAAAGTAACCACTTTAATTTAACTAGGCCAGTAGGTAGTAAGGGCATTCCACTGGATAATAATACCCCTCCATTATAGCAACAACAACAATAATAATAATAGCAATAATAATTTGGAGGGGGGACGCGGCTGTTCTTATGTTCTCTGAGGGGAGGCTCACCTTCCGTCTTCCCACACTTTGAAAACCCCTGCTATATAACACACTACAGGAAAGGGAAAACCCCAAAAAGGCCTAAAAGGGCCTTTGTAATGGCTTAGAGGGAGTACACATAATATTTGTATGTAAAGTGTACAGTCAGTGTGTTATCTTTAATTAGGTTTGGAGCGTCTTTGAAAGGTGTTGTGGTGTAAAAGCTCTGCGAGGATAAGAATCTGAAAATATAACTTTTTCATTAATTTAATCGGACTCAGTGGCAGTCTGCAATGAGCTATACATAGCCCAGTCAGTCTGTCATTGTCAACTCGGCATATAAAAAGGTAGCATGTACCAAAATAAAGTCGGCAGAAGATGAAAGATGAACTTATGAGATGAGGTGAATTTATGACTACCCCATGCAGCATAGACACTTTTAGCTTCTCATAATGCTTTGATGTGCAATAACTGCCAATAAACAACTCATGTAACATAGTTACATAGCTGCTATTATGCTAATTAACAATGGATCAAAGGACACCGTTTCTTACAGCCCACAACGTTTGCTCTTATTGGCATCATGTTTCAGTTGTAGCAGCCAGAGAAGCCAATGCTTCATACTTAATACCAAATAGCCTAATGACAATAAGGAGCCAGCTGGTGAATATTATAGAGTATTTAGCAGCTAAAGAGCCAGCCATTTCCTTCTATGAAGAGAACAAAAATTAATATGACTCACACTTTCCCTAAGCCAAAATTGGCAAATATTGGCGAACAGATTTGCAATGACTGACAGGGGGGGTGCCCCCAAATGGCCAATTAAATCAGTTACTCAAAGTTCGACTAATTAGTACATATGGTCATAGTTAGCAATATTACAGTTAAGTTGGTAGTTAGTTTTTAAGCTAGCCAACAGACTGCTGCACTAAACAGCATGGGACTGCTTTGTAGTATTTTGGGATCAGTGTCACTGGAGTTACTGCGGACCAAAAGTAAAGTGGCTCGATGAACACAGCCCTGCAGAGATCCGAAGCACTACTTCCCTCCTCTGCTCTCTTGCTGTATGAATCAAGATGATAAAACCTGCCCTTTTCTCGACTTGGAAATAAAGTGTTTAAAGTGTCATAAGATTCCTCTACATCATCGGATTTACGTCCCAGTTGGTGAATTATCTACATGTCATACTGAATCTAATTTCCATTATGAACACTGTGGGATGGCAGGGATAAAGTGAACTGCTTTAGTTGCTTTCCACTAGACTGAAAGGACTGTTTCCTTCCTTAGCTCTATCTATGGAGTCTGAAGTTATCTGCAATTGTCTATAGTAATGCATTACTTAGCTCTCTTAGAACCATTGTATGTAAAAACAAGACATTTTAAGTATACTAATAATGACATGTGTGCTGTGCTCTTTTTTCCAAGAGTGCTTTTAAAGGCATTTCAGTATTTCACAACAACACAAAGGTTATTAATACTGAGCAACAACTCGATGAACACAATGTGCATAATACCAACACCAGGATGATTGTCCTTTCTCTTGGCATTCAACTTTGCAAAAAGCTTTTTGCAAAATCAGCTTGTATGTCGGAATAAATTAGAGCCGGGAAATGGAGAAATTAAATATGTCATGCATTGCTAAGATGTATTATAATATTCAGAGTCTGCCATGTTGGAAAGTAACCTCAGTGCTATGCCACATCATCCTACTGTGATGTATAAGGATGTCAAGAATTGAAGAGGGACATCTTTCTTTTATCAGTAAATCTCCTCTTCTTTGCACCTAACCACCCAAACTTGCCTGAACTCTTTCATTACTCACTCTTGTTTTTGAGGTTGTTTTTCTCGCTTCTTTGGTGACACTTTTCTCATTTATTTAGTTAATCACTATTTATCTTTCTTCCTCGACTGATCGTCACCGTCTACCTTGCCTCTGGCTTTCTTTTATCAGGTCTAAACCACATTTCCACCACAATACGTATTCAAGACCATTTTCACTTCAGATGCCAAGCTTTTGTCAAATAGAAGCACTTGTTTAAAATCAATGTCCACTACTTTATCCCTATCCTCCTTCATTCAGGTCTGTTATTCTTCTCAACTCATTGTGTTCTGCTCTGAGTGATAAGAAAAACATATTCAGCTCCTTTCAAAAGATTGGAGCAAGGACATAGTTTGATGTGGATTCTAAATAACTCATTATGCTTTGTTTTGTATGTATCTTTTTTTCTCAACAAAAGAGGACGTGTGACTGAATCCTATTGTGGTGGCAGACTGCTTACCTAAATCCTCCCTGATTATGCGACTCGCAGGGTGTTTCTATTTTTTATTCTGATTGTGTATTTTCAATATCTCAAGTTGATTATACATTATGGAATGGTACTAGTATTTAATACAACATTATAAGTATATCCATTAGCTATGAATAGATCATTGATGAAAACAATAATGGCGTCAAGGGAACCATGAAAAATAACAATTTCTACATTTTCAATTGCTTAACTGTTTACAATCCAACTTGCATTTACACTTATTTTAATCTCTTTATAATGACTATTGCTTACACTGCCTACTGATTCACTTTATAACTTAAACACACATTGACATTTTAGATGCTTCATTCTCTCATTACTTTTATTATTACATTGCATTTAGCTGACGCTTTTATCCAAAGCGACTTACAATAAGTCGAATAAGTACATTCGACCAGGAAGACACAACCTTGAAATAAAGCTCTCACTCTTTAAATGACAGTTGAAATGCTCTTGCATACTTATCAAAGACCTTTAAGGCCGTTCGTTCACACAAGGCCGTAACGGAACCGCGGAAACGGACCCCTCAAACGATAACGGGTCCCAAGGAGGATAGATCTGCGGACAGAACGCTCTGGGGGGCGAAACGGCTCCGTGTGTACGTCCTATACGATAATTTCCTGATAACGATGGTGGTTGTTCAATTTTTTTTTTCTCATATTGCCTTTGCTGCAGCACCTTGAGCAGATCAGACAGCCCAGTGTGCTCTGATAGGTTGGTTGACCGGCTCTGTTGTGACTGGTCAACTGCCCTTAGCCTATCATCTACAATGTGTTGGAGTGCTATAGCCAATAGAAGTGCAAGTGTTACGTATTAATGTCACTATGTTATAGAATTAACAAAGCACTACAAACGAGCCGTTTCAGGCAGGTGTGTAGGAGAGAAACTCCCTCCGGTGGAAACCTTGGATTTTCGCTTTTATATGCACATAAACCTATATAACAGTAGCATGGTCAGTAGCTACTACTGTCAGTAGCTACTGCTACTGACCATGCTACAGATGTTAGTGCAACATCTACAGCTCTTCTACCACAAACATCAGCAACAAGTGGACATAGAGAATTACATAAACTATATGTTGCTAAATCCACCCCGGAGAATAAACAGAAGAGCAACCAGGCAACCATGGCAACCATGCTCGGGGGTCTTCTTCGCTGCTTTTGGTGTATTTTGTGGCGCCACTTACAGGCCCGGCATATGTACTACAGCGTCTCCAGCGAGTCGAGCGGTCTCGTGTGAAGGGACACGTTTATTCAGTGATACAAACACAGGTATGGTGAAAAAAGAGAGAACTATTCGAAGCAGAAAAAAAACAGCATAATATACCATCTGACAAAGGCCTGTGCTATAATGCTTCAATTAACTGGCTATTCTTTATAATATACTCAGATCAATCTGAGACAGATGTTAAGTTATAAATCAAGGGTTTTTATTATTATGTACAGGTAGATATTATCAAGGGTGTAACTTTGGTTTAACAAGTGGGGGACACACAAAACAGGGTTTCCTCCGCAATGAAACATATATATTATCATTATATATATACCATTGTTCCCATGGTGTTGTCAAGCAGAGCCAGAAACAAATTATAATTGAGGGGACAATGGAAAATGAAAAAATTCAATAATTGTCCTAATGTTATTCAAATGTCACTGTATGTTAATGATCAATGACTGCTCTATTTTTGTAAAAGGTGAGGCAGTTTCAAGGAAGCACATTTTATTGAAGACTGGAACTAGCTAAAATATTTCATTTCTGGTTCCTGGAACATGAGCTGCTTATTCCTGTGGGAGACATCAAGGCAGCACTGTCACCTACCCAACGAGAGAATCAGCGCAACAGTTCCACAAAGCACAGCAGTGTCACACAGCAAGACCACACACCCCTCTGCTTTCTCACATTATCCCTCCCGAGAGATGCCATTCTCACCTCGCTCCCTCAGTGCCTTTCTTCTATTCTCTATGTTGCCTGAGAGTGATTCTCACTTTTCTTCCAGCACCTAATCTCATTGTTTCTTCTCTGTTCCTGTGAGACTACTGTGACACTTCTACTCCCCATTTACAAACATATTGTTCCCCCTTGTTGTCACTTGTTTCATATGCCACAGCCACTTGTGTTGCACTGACTTTCTTCCAGAGAGAAGTGTGACATCAGAGTAATTACTGTAGCTAATGTCTTAGAGATATTGTCAAAATGATCACATCTGAGATTGTATTCACTGACAGCGCAAACTATTATGAACACTGCCCCTATTTAATGGCACCTCCATGGCAGGGTCCAACGTTTGGCCCCTTAAGTATTCACATTACATGTCTGGAATACTCTTCCCCCACTGCTGTTTGCCATTCCTCACCTTCCTGCTATTTCTACTCGTCTCTTCTCAAAATGATATTGTGTCATTCCAATTCACATTATTCAAATACCTTCATAAATATTTATGGAAAGTTCTGAGATAGGAAGGAGGGAGTGAAGTGGGAGGGAAGTCAGTGGAGGCTTTCCACTCCCACATCCCTGGTCAGGGAAATTATTCTGAATAGCAATCATTTGGGCAATACAGATATAGAGAGGAATACACAGAGAGCCTTTTAATTGGCAGACGCCTACATTTCCCAGACACATGTCTTAATTGTACTACAAAATTGGTTACAGTCGGTTAAAACTCTCAACATTCTGCCTGTGTGAAACACATTATTGGAGAATGCTGACAGGAAGCCGGTCATTTATATCCAAAGATAGAAAAACGTACTGCTCTTATTAATCAAGGCACTTTCTCAGATATGTATCAGATTATATATCCTGATGTCATGATGTAAAAGATAACACATAAACAATTATAAAAAACACATACATTCTAAATGATTATTATTCTGTGCCCCCTTCAAATAATTGTATTCTCATTTGATACCACCTTCCCATTATCATTATGTGTATCAAACTTTTAGTTTACAGCACATGTAATAGAGTTTCTCTTATTTATTAAGACAATGCCATATCTAAAGAAACAGTATAGGTCTGATATAGAGAAATGCCAACATTAAATCATCTCAAATGTTAATATTTGTATGTATCAACATTAAACCACATTAGTTTATCTAGCTGTGCAATGAATGTCACCATGCTAAGTGGTATGTGTAATAGAAAGTATGTATGTCATGTTCATTATGTTTCAAATGTGTCAGTCTGGTATGCTGCTACAGTATATTGGATATGGATGATTCGTACAGTATCTCCGATCCATTTAATAATGATACTAATAATAATAATAGATACAATTTCTATAGCACCTTTCAAGGGACCCAAGGCCGCTTTACATGGTGATAAAAAAACAAAAAAACAAAAGGGGCAAATAATAAAGTGTATTACCTCCATTAATCAGATGTTAACAACATACTGCTCAAATTGCATTGTAACTCATCAGGTTGGCATATTAGTATTTTTGACAGAGTGATCATGTAACCATATAGCCCAAACCAAAATGTTATGGTACTAATTGTTATTGTCATGTACTCTCATCTAGACAATCAGAATTCAGAGCTAGCCGCCTCAGAGATTAACATAAGCATTACAATCACACTGACATTGATTGCAGTTTATATGTCATTATTTCATTAGTGATTAATGCAATCACAGTTGATTAAATAATGACAATAATCATGTTAGGGACAACCAGTCCTATTGCATCAAATCCCCATTAATCTCCCCACGCAAATTCCCAGGCCGAGCTGCAACATGAGAGAACACACACATGCACGCACGCACACACATGCACGCACGCACGCACGCACACACACACACACACACACACACACACACACACACACACACACACACACACACACACACACACACACACACACACACACACACACACACACACACACACACACACACACACACACACACACACACACACACACACACACACACACACACACACACACACACACACACACACACACACACACACACACACACACACACACACACACACACACACAATGTGCTGCATTCGGACTACTTCCTTTATGGTTGTTTCCAAATAGAAGTGCAGCATGAAATTATTCAGAGTGGAATGAGTGAATCAGACCATTTGCCATGATTAACATCATAATTATTGAGAGGCCCACACTTATGTTTAGAAAAAGCAAACAAACACACTGCTTGATGTACTAATTCAGAGATTGGTGCGTTACTGTAGGACTGTGACTGTGTCGCTGCTTCTCAGTGGGAAATAAAAACAATAAAAGAGGATATAACAAACACAACTGCGGGAGGTGGGGTTGTTTTGTTTCATTTTACCCTCATTAAACATTCATAAACCTGCTGTGAAAATGACGACAAACACTTTCTCTAGAGGCCAAGCATCTGAGGAAAGATATCATGTTTCCTGATTACCTGAATCATAATAGTCTGATATTCTTTTCATATCACATACATCATATGTAAAATAATATATAAAATAGGTTTGTCCCTAGAAATGCTCAGATTTAGATTGGCCTTAAAAACTGTGTTTGTGTCTCCTCGACTGCCAAATCCTAAAATTGGTGGTGGCCGGACAACAACTGTATCATATCCTGTCACATGATTGACTGCTATGCCCACACACTGGCCTTTGAATCATCCATCTGACTTATGTGGCATTGCCTCTGAGACGATCAATATTCCTCTAATAGTTCATTGCTTTGTGTGTGTTCTACTTCTTGGCACAATGCCAGCTCTATATCAGAACAGTGTAGGAAACTGAATGGCATTTATCGCGGCATGTCCTGCTTTCAAACACTTTAATGAAAAATGTGATGGTGCCTTGCATTACAGCTTATAAGGTTACAAAACAAATTGGCAAGCTTAAAAACAAACAAAAAAATAATGATAAATGATGGTTGGAAACAGAAAAGGAACAGTTGTCTTTGGGTTAAAGTATGATGTGTTGCGCATCTGTTGTCCCAACCTCCTCCAGACAATAACTTATTATACTGTAAACTTACTTTTGTTTTTAGGGCACACGTTGAAATGACTGATGCTGTTGTTCTTCTTAGGAGGACACTGCAGTATAAGAACGTCACACTACCTCCTGCTTTGACACTGGATGTCTACATAGGATATTTTAGGCTGTTGGAACAAATGAGAGGTTATTTTGTTCATTCCAAAAGGACAAGCTTATCTGTTCAATGTTCAAATGTGTTTTATACAATATTATCTGCTGCTGAAGGGCATAGAAAACGTTCTCTAGTGCTGCTTTTTTAATGAAAGGCTGGTGTTGTATGGTGAATGTGAATCATTTTGTATCAGGCACCTCTTGGGTGCATCAACTTTGGTTGTGACTGTCCTCTGTCCCCCATAGCCGCGGGAAGTAATTTTGCTCAGGGGGTGCTGCCAAAAGTGGGGAGGGGGCCGCTTAAAAAAAAGAAGAAAAAAGGCGGTGCCGGGCCGGGCCCAGCTGTCAGCGATACGAGCCGCATACATTGTTTGTTAAAGGCGAGACACCGCAGGCAAAAACATCGTTTTTCATGCACTGGTCAATTTTGAGATTTTGTTCTATTTTGATTCTATAACATGTTTTCTTTCAGGCTTTTGGAAGGAAAACGTACAAAATACACATTTAAGTGTTCATTTTACTATAGTTTGTCTACTTGCCTGTGCCATTAGTTTATCATTACCGGGCGCCGTGCAAGGAGCCCCCAAGCCAAACAGCAGCAACCAGCACGTTGCAAAAGTCTCAATAGTAAACTGTGCCGCCGAAACATAATTTCAGCCAATCAGCGCCGTCAAATATTTTGGTCACGAGGGTGCTCACGTCGGCGCCCACGTTGCTTACGTGAGTTGACGTGAGTTGACGTGAGTTGACGTGAGTTGACGTGAGTTGTTTTTTAGACTCGTGAGTGACCAAGGTGACGCAGTTGGATGAGAATGGCTTCGTGTGCAGGTGGAGTCGCCGGACCTCGGTCCGCACCCAATTCCGTGCAAGAGCTACTCTCCAATCCTTTCGAAAGTAGAAGTTTGGGAGATAAGCTGTTGCTTAAAGATCTTGGACCGGACCAACCCGATTTGTATCGCAGCAAGCGTGTGAAAAAGACAAAACGTATCAACGAGGCTTCTCACGTAGCTGATACACCAGAAAGGCATGGCTAGCTGGATGCAAACATGTAAATGCTGTCTTTTGTTTCCCATGCTTGCTCTTCAAACAGTCGGGGACAGATACGATGTGCCCGTGGACTGTGACGGGGGTAAACGATATGAAGCATTTGTCCTGACAAATTAAAAAGCACGAGTGCACGAAGTAACATATGACAAGTACCTTCAAGCTAGCCATGCTAGGCAAAGCTAACATAGCATAACAACACAGCCGTTAGCTCTTGGCACTCAGAGCTCACAGCTCTTCATATCTGTTCGGAAACTAGACAAAAGTTAAACAAGTACAAACCACAGACTGCCTGTGTCATGGCGAATACAGTCGATGGTTTATTTATGTCTGTATAGGCCGTTGTTATGAGTGTGGACGGTCGGAGCATATATAACGTTAGCTTAGCCAAGCTCCATTTAGAAAACACGCATTTTAAAAGGTTTTTTGCCTACCGTCTGTCTGCAGACTTGTCAAAGCATTAATTCATGGTTTTTACTAACCGGTATCAGTATGTTGTTACTTCGGCATCATTTTGATACGTGTATTACAATTAAATCACGGTCAAATATGTTCATCTTGTTGTAGTTGTAGCCCCCTTGCCAGCGATTCTCTCTCTAGTTTAGCATACTCAGCCCGACTCAGCCTGGTTGTTCCTGGCCCTAGAACCACTATTTTATTGGGCAAGAAAAACTGTGAATTAGGACCCACTAGCCGGTACTAGGCCAAGTGGAAACGCAACCAAAAACGGTCCCCGCATGTCTCGGCACGCTTAAAGCGAGCTCCGCGCTGCAGTGGAAACGCGCCATTACATCACCAGAAGTCCTAATTTAAGGGGTAATTTCTCCCAAAAAAAGTTTTTTACTCACTACTGTATATCAACAGCCCCACCAAAAATATTTTCCACCAGCCGCCACTGATTCTAACATAACATAAAGTACGGCGACCGCTGTGTGCACCATGCCATCAGAGATATAGTTGGAAAGCTCCGTCTCTCCTGCACAATCTCATCGGATCCGATTATGGTCATTTCCTTTGTATCAGCAACCAATCGTGAAAGCACAAAGGGGTCTTAAACCAAGAAACGAAATCTCATTGGCTGGTGTCAACTTCTGACAACGTGATTCGTTCAGATGCGTCACGTGGTGTGCTAAAACACTTCCTGGTTAGCTTTCTGCTAGAAATTGAAATCTCAAAATGGCAAAAGAACGGCGAAAAAACATTCACAGAGAAGACAACAACAATTGTCACTTGCACGAAGCAAGATTAGAAAAAAAGCAAATGACCCCGAACATGAAATTCCTTCACGGAGTGCGGCGATGCGCAAGCTGTCATCCAAAGAACAGGAGGGTTTAGCTAGCGCCTCACTGCAATCTTTAAAGGTCGTTTTCTCAAAATGAGTTTTTTCTCCTACTCTGAGTCCGACATTTCCACTTCAGTTGCAGGTACATATGTAGCGCTTCGTTTCAGACGCCGTGCGGGTCTGTGATCGGCACGGGGTGGGCCCCTGCTGAAAAGGAAAACCCCCCGCAGGACTTGAAACGCCCCCTTGATAAATACATTTAATTATAATGAAACCAGCAGCAATGGATCATGGATCCACCAGGGGGAGCCGTGAAAAGCTGCCACACTGAAACTCATGTGAAATAAACAGCTGATCTACAGGTATCTGATATAGGGGATATTTGTTAAGATCCATATATCACGGATAGGATCATATTCTGTGCTTAAGTAAGAGACATGTAATCATTTACTAAACATCACCATGTTTTTATTGAACAAAATAATGTTTAATTCACGTTGGCGTAAGTACAAAACCATCGCTATGTTTTTAGATCAGGAAATGCATCCAGGGTCAAACAAACGATGTTCGATCGTCATCCTCGCGATCATTTAATGTATCATATGTTCGCGAGTTGAAATGAATGCACTAAATTGAATCCACGTGAGTTTACAACGACAACAATAATCGCTTTGTTTTTATATCACATCCGACCGGAGGAAAATGCAGCGGCTCTCACTACCGATCATCCTAATCCCACGGGCAAACAATAATATGTACAGTGTTAATAGTTTACTGTATTATTAGTGTCTAATATTACTGCTATAATAATCACACATTGAGTTGTTGAAATCAGACCGTCGTTTTTTTTAAACGCTCTGAATGAAACGGCAGCTCTCAGGTGATCAGCTGTGTGTTTACACAATAAAATATGCATAGTAATGTAATACCTTCCAACACACATTGTAAGAACAGTTCTGTTTCATATGAGTGTTGAGAGCTGTATCCACAAATCTACTAATTTTGCCCTCAGTGCACCAGATTGATGCATTTAACTTAAATTTAAATAAAAACATCTTCTGTTGTAACAACAATAACATTATAAATAATAACATAGCATGGTATTGCACATTTACTGTAGCTTTGAGTGTTACTGGCCTGAGATTTTTTTATTACATGAATGAAGGTGACTGAGGCTTTTTAATATAGACTTTTCAGTGTCCCACATTTTGCACAGAACTGTCCCACATTAGGAAAACAGATTGTCTGAGACACCTTGGCACTAAGAGTACTAATATGTCGACCATTTCTTTTATGAGTTTAATATCTGCATGTTCTCTTTTGGTTTGATTAGGACACATCCTGGGGATTTCAGAATGTTACTGGATTTTGATTTATTGTATCGGCTTCATGTCGCAATATATTCCCGAAGTCTGAAATGCAAAAATGTTCCACATTAGGGCAATTCACCCTACATTTAATCATTTTGTTTATTTTTAACGAAATAAATGTGGTTTAATCCATCATGAAATTAATGTAGGCTATTTACTTAGTACATATCTGACACTAACGATTAACACACTGTTCATACTGCTCACAGGCTGATATCTAGTGTATTCATACCCCTCACTGTTTATTCATCATTCAATTTATTATATATTTTATTCTGTAGATTGTGAACATTACTTTTCACTTTACTGCTTGTTGCACCTGGTTAGAAGCTAAACTGCATTTCGTTGTCTCAGTACCTGTAATCTGTGCAATAACAATAAAGTTGAATCTAATCTTGAGCAGGAACTAATGTAGGCTATTTACTTAGTACATATCTGACATTAACGATTAAACACGTTTGTGCATTCTTTATGAATGCAAACCGAGTCATTTCGTTTATTTTTAACGAAATAAATGTGATTTAATCCACATAATTGACTGTGTTAATTGTTTACTGTACAGTAGTATTATTTAACTTGAATGTGCCTGATGTGAACATTTCCAGAATGTATTGTCTTCACTTTTTAAATGCCTCTGTGATGTGCTGCTACCCATTTCCCCTCGGGGACTAATAAACGAATACTATGACATTAACGATTAAACACATTTGTGCATTCTTTATGAATGCAAACCGAGTCAAGCCGACTAATAAACGAATACTATATATTGAACGTCTATTGAATGGCCTTTGTATGTATACAGTACAGTATAGCCCAATCATTTACACCTTCCTTTTTTCCCGTCAAGAGTTTGAATTGGAGAAAGGTAATCGATGGTGCTTTTATAGCCTATTGCATAATAACTGTGTGATTTATATTGCTTTTCAAATGCATATATAAAGTATGAAAACGGTAGGACCATACCGTTCACCAGCCCCAACCCCCCATGTTTCCTATGCTGTATGTTGGGGACCCTTTGTTTAAAACTAATTGGCCATCGGAATGTGTGGAGTCACAATCCACAGCTCTTCCCCCCCCCCTCCTGTGATCCCCCGCACACAGAGAGACACAGGGAGATCGCTCTTCTGGAGTGAAGAGAGCGTAAATAATGATATTGCAAGTTAGAAACGTAAAATGCATTTTGACAGACACTTGGGGGAAATATGCTGCATTTTGAATGTCCGATAGTCCACCATTAACACCTTAGTCCGTCTCGTCTCATCAACGAAAACTAAATATACATGACATACTTTGTTTTAGTAGATTTCGCATGAGAGCAAAAGGAGAATATCCGTGTGTAAGAGTGAAAATGTATGTATGTAAATGAGAATATATGTGTGTAAGAGTGAAAATATGCTGCATTTTGAATGTCCGATAGTCCACCATTTCCACCGGAAATATCAAACATTTAATACAAGTGAAAAACAATGAACAAGACTTAACGTATTCATCATAATTAATTATATTTATTTCGTTTGGATGTAGGATTTTTGACTTTGTTTAGAGCAGTGATCTTCTACTATATGAATATTTTGGACCCAAAATCACAAAAAAAACGTAAAAACAGATTTTGAAAATGATTTTATTTTTCACAACACAAACATACACAACGAAACCATTTAAAAGCTGGACATATATACATGGGATGTCACTATGATAATGTGAACGTTTGATTGAGGTAGCATGGGATTTCATTCTGATAAGGCAAAAGTGTTATTATAAATATAATACCAATATATATATATACACATTATGTACAAAAATCAGTTTTTTCTGTCTTTATCTGTGCCACGCTTCAAAGCGGTTTCTGTCAACTACGACACAGAGGGCAATATCACAGATTCCTACTCCTCCATGTCAAAAAACAAGCTTAAAGCTTGACTCACGTTCAGAGTTCTCTTCATCATAGTTGAGTCTTCAAAACTCTAAATCTATCTAACTATATCTAAATTCTCAATGTTTGTCTGTCACTTTACTTCAATCAGTCAAACAGTCTCCCACAGCCTCTCTTCGTCTCCCGCCGCCTGTCTTCGTATATCTTCGTCTCTCTCCATTTCCCGCCGTCTCTCTTCGGATCCCGCCGTCCCTCTTCGTCTCTTTTCGTCTCGTTTCGTATCACTCCGTTTACCTGATTACCTCCCCCCTCCCTGGTAAATACATCCTGTTGAGCAGAATCTACAGTTTCCAGTATTTTCTGTTTCGTAAAATGATAAAATACGGCGAAGATATTAAAATATGTGCTTCCATTATTCATACTTCTGAAATATATCTGTATTAACTTTATATCATCGTATGTCCGTGTTTATTGGGTATTTTTGCATGAAACAAAGACTGGCATATAGTTTCAAGCCAGTACTTTCGACAGAAATACACATATACATCCTGTTGAGCAGGATCTACAGTTTCCAGTATTTTCCGTTTCGTAAAATGATCAAATACGGCGAAGATATTCAAATATGTGCTTCCATATTTCATACTTTTGAACTGTATTAACTTTATATCATCGTATCTCCGTGTTTACTGGGTCTTTTTGCATGAATCAAAGACTGGGATATAGTTTCAAGCCAGTACTTTCGACAGAAACACACGGCAATGTTGTCCGGACTGTTGTTTTTATGCGGCACCGGCTTGAACAGGTCATGTGATCTGATCACGCCGGCGTGACGGTCGACTCCAAAGGGTTAATATTAAATACATATAAGTATTTTTACAACTTGTATTTAGAAATACTCTGTTGTAATTATTGATGCATAAATGTGTTCATCCATTCAATGTGGCATCTGCTATAATGGGGTTCATGTATGATATTACTTAATAATACAATACATTATAATATATGATATGATAATTACATTTTAGTTTTATTCATTTCTTATTTCATAGTTTCTCATTATTATTATTTTTATCGCTCATCTTATTTTTGATTTTATTAATCTGTGTGAATCTGTGCTGTCCTGTTTTTCACTCTCACCCTGTTGCTGTTTGAACTACTGAATTTCCCCACGGGATTAATAAAGGTCCATCTTATCTTAATGTATAAGTTGATTTACTTCAATCTACTGTACAATATTACAATAAATATACTGCATAAAGCAAACTATATACTTTATTTGATCTAAAATATTGATGTTTCTACAACACCCATTGTGTATTTTGTGAATGAAGCACCACCTCATGGTTAAATCCTGTAATTGAACAAATGGGGAAATTGGGCAACGCCCTCTAGCAATTTGGCAACACCCCCAGCCACTGTCATCTGCTGGGCTTTTGACTGGGACACACCCATTTGAGTCTGATCTGGAGTGTTATATCTGTACATACACCAAACCTTCCAGTTATATTCCTATCAATATTATGAAGGCTTTTACAGAAGGGTTTGTTCATATGTCATTCATAGCCTGAATATATAAGATTTTATACCTAGAAACATGGCGAAAATTGATATTTTAGGGCTGTTGACAGTATTTTCTGAATTATGGAGTGATAAAAAGAGATATCCAATATCCCTTCTGTAAAAGCCTTAAATGCTAATATGACTACAAAATGAAACAAGAATTTTGAACCTGGCTTTATCCAAAGTTCAGATTTCGGTTCCTGTAATGTGTTAAAATATGCGCAAATTTAATGAGATAATGAGTCATTTGCATTTTCAGAAAACTTGTAATACAAGAAACAATTGCCTCATTGTAGGTAATCCATCCATCATCCATCTTCTCCCGCTTATCCGTGGTCGGGTCGCGGGGGTAGCAGTTCCAGCAGAGAGCCCCAAACTTTCTTTTCCCTGGCCACATCAACCAGCTCTGACTGAGGGATCCCAAGGCGCTCCGATGCCAGCGAAGAGATATAATCCCTCCACCTGGTCCTAGGTCTACCCCTTGGTCTCTTCCCAGCTGGACGTGCCTGGAACACCTCCCTAGGGAGGCGCCCAGGTGGCATCCTAACTAGGTGCCCGAACCACCTCAACTGGCTCCTTTCGACGCGAAGGAGGAGCGGCTCAACTCCAAGTCCCACCCTGATGACCGAACTTCTCAACTTATCCCTAAGGGAGACACCAGCCACCCTGCGGAGAAAACCCATCTCGGCCGCTTGTATCCGCGACTTCGTTCTTTCGGTCATGTAGGTAATTAACTGGAGAAATGTCTAGCTGATATCTTTAAGTTAAAACTAATTACCCTATTCACCTGGGGTGTCTCGCCTTAACTAAAAACATTATAGACCTACATCACTTAGCAACAGCTGCATATGCCCACATGCTAACTATGGGTCTTACAAACCTACATAACATTACAAATAGTCAGAAAATATTATTTACAATATTAATAAAACTATGAATTCAATTGTAATTGATTGACAAGGCAAACCACTGCACAGCGGCAGCAGCATTAAAGGAAAATATCGTCTTACCTTGTGTTGGGGCTACACAAAACTCCAAATGTAGCCTTCCTCTCTGGGGTGGCACTAATGAAGACCCTCATTAGAGCAGATACATCCACATTGTCTACTATGGACATGCATCAAAGTCAGATGTGTCAGTCTCTTCTGTGTCATATTACTCTAGTTGTAGAGGTGGTGGGCTGAGAAGTAGCTGGTGGTCCACTCTTTTTATTGGGTTGTTTGTTGGAAAAAAAAATCCAAAATCCTTTTTTACGCCATTCTAGAAAGTTGTCACTCTGCAGTGTGTGTGTTGCGTCAATTACGTCACTATCCCACGACCTACGACCTAGATGACTCTGATTTTATTTGGAAAATAAATTCAAGCCATCTGACTGATACAAATATATACTATGACTATTATATGCTACTGTATTCAGCTAATTTTATTTTAAGTAAAATCATAACTATTTTATGTAGTTTAATCATTTTTATTTAGGTGGTCACTCAGTTTTTCAAATGTACACCACTCGCCAACAGGGGGTGCTGCAGCACCCCCAGCACCCCTACTTCCCGTGGCTATGCTGTCCCCTGTACTGTACTGTACTGTACTGTACGTCCTGTCCTAAATCTAGGACCTTTACTTCTATAGTTAATAGGCGCTTTCACACCAAGTACTTTTGCCAGGAATGGTTCCCGGAACTTAGTTCCCCGGAAATCTTTAGTTCCGGAACTATCTAGTAAATTGCGTTCACACCGGAATAAGTCCCTGACGGAGGATTACGCAAATGAAGCCGCTGACGTCACTTCTTCTTCTGCTTTGGGTTTACTGGCAGGCCTTCCGAGTAAATCGCCAGATTGCCGACACCTCCTCATCATTACCACTCCCATGTTGTTTTGTGTTGCCATAAATTAGCCTCTCTCCATTAGTGTGCTGGGCTAATGCTAATAATGCTAATGCGAGAAAATACAATGGCGGCTTCACAAAACTTTTCAGAGTTTTATGAGCCATGGTTTGCAATTCGCCCAGCCATCAGAAATTGGAACCTTTTTCTCCCCAGGAAAGATACTAAAAAAGGGTGAAAAGGTTAGCAAAAAAACTTCTAATTCCAGATCTTTTTGGTGTGAACGCAAAATCCCAGGAACTATTGGAACTTGTCCTGGGAAAAGTACTCCGGTGTGAAAGAGCCTACTGCTGCACTATTGCATTGTCTTGGCTAATAATTCACTAATTAGACTGAGTTGGATTTGTGTTTTTGGCCCATGCAGAAGGTCATGTTCTGACTTATTTTCATGTTATACTTTCTTAGTTTTCAGGCATTCTTTATAACGGCCAATTAGCTTTATGGGATGCCTGAGGCCTGTGAGTCTGCTGACACCTAAGCAGCATGAAGTGGATTTACAGTAAGCTGTGCTTTTAATATTTATCTGGCTAATGCAATCTGCATGATGTTGTGAGCTGTAGCCAACTATCTTGTAATATTTTTAATTTATTAACCACTCAGCCACTGTGAATGTCCCTTACATACCATTTAATTTGAACTGTAAACCGGAATTTATGAACTATATGGATACTGTTGATTTATGATGCAGTGCCTATTTATAATACATAAAAGATATCCAACATGTCGTGGCACAACCTCTTTTAATCAGCATGGTATGCTAACAATATCTATTAAGACCCATCTGAACAAAATGAAGAGGCAATGTTGCTAAGGTTGTTCATTTCTGACACTTACCATCACAATCCTCCAAAATATTTCCACACCTGTGCTTATTCATATGAGTAGGTGGCATAACTTCAAATGCTAATTGTGCCATCTGTGGATATTCGCCATGACAGTAAATGGCAACATAGTGGTCACTTAATGAGCTGGATTTTCATACCAACAAACTTTGTATTCATGTGCGGTGGTGCATGGTGGGAATCTGTCAGGTAGCTTTATGAATTCAGTATACCAGATTGAAAAAGCCACAGCTAACGGCTGTGGCTTTGCATTTGTGAAATATATTGTGGCAAAACACACACACACACACACACACACACACACACACACACACACACACACACACACACACACACACACACACACACACACACACACACACACACACACACACACACACACACACACACACACACACACACACACACACACACACACACACACACACACACGCACACACACGCACGCACGCACGCACGCACACACACACACACACACACACACACACACACGCGCACACACACATACAGCATATATCCCAAATACCAAAAACACAAACACAGCATATTCATATCCTCTCACAAAGGATGTAAACCAATATTGAATGTGTCAACCCTTGCTCTTAATATAATACCAAATACTTCAAACAAACTTCTTGTGAGATGAGTCGGACCAGCTGCCAAAGACAAATATTTGCTAATACTTGAATGTTTTGTTTTCATAATTAAGTTAAAAAGGAAGTATCAGTCTGTTCATATTTCGTAATCTTGTTAGCACTATCCTTAACATTCATTTCAAAAGATGACAAGGGCAGAAAAGACAGGAATAATAACAGATGAGAAAAATGTCATTGCTCACTCGTGCTTCACCTCAACATGAAGTTCCTTGTCCAATCAAGTTGTAAATCTTTCTTTTGACCTACAAGTCTACTGTACCACACGCCTCCTCTCTAAATACACCAGCCTGATTGGCTGAGATATACATGCACAACGTTCAAAACATCCATAAGAGATTAAACCGTTGTTGTTGATGATCTAATATCACAAGATTCAACTATACTGCAATCTATGACACATATTGCAAGCTATGTTGGCAGAAGAAATTACTTCAACTGATAGTTAACTATCAAAAGGCCCAATTAAATTGCATAAAGCATTTAAGTGCTATCAGGTTTTGCTCCAGATTGATTTCTTTATACAGCGCACATTTAATCAATCAAATCATTGTAAATACCAATATAATGTCCTCATTTTCACAGAGATATAATTTAATTAGTAAAGGGAATATTTAATTAAATAAGATACATATACATTTTTTCAAGATAAAACTACCCTAACCCTAATAAAATAGGGAGCAGTCAAACTTAGAGCAGCTCCGCAGAACATCCATCCGCATACCTCGTCCAAAGCTTTTAACTACACTAATTATAATGTCCATCTATAGGACAGCACTCATTTAGTAAATGGGTTGACTCAACATACGGTATTGATCGTGTGCTACTGCCAGCGGCCTGTATACACAGTCTAAAAAGGATGTATTTGCCCTTTTAACATGAGGGGGGAGGCAAAGGGAGAGACAAAGGGAGAGGCAACGGGTGAGGCAATGGGAGAAGCAAAGGGAGAGGCAAAGGGATCCCAGAGGGTAGGCAATTGACTTTGTTTTGGTTTAGAAAACACTCAATAAGCTACTGAGGAAAGTGCTCCAAATGTCCAACATTGCATTGACTTACTGTTAAGAATGATGGGCAGCCATACTTAACTCCCACTGGACTATTTCTCATGTATACCCACGATGCATGGGTCCATTGTTGGTCCTCTATATGTTTTTCTCTAGCCTTCAGCACAAGGTCAACAAGATGCTTGAATGGAATTTTGTTTGTCTGTATCAATGAACATATAAAGTAAGAGGAGGTACAAAGTTCATGCAATGAACTATTATGATTTGGAGACATTGTGTTGATATGATAAATGTGTTGTGCCATGGGATATTTTCTTGCTTGGATTTTGAGAAAATAACAGTAACCCATTACACACACATTTATATCATACAGATGCAGGACTTGCACACACCTGTTATCTAACCGACAGGTCCGCACGCACTCTCGAGCTGAAACTCTCTCGTCTTATTAATTTAAGCATTTTCTTATTAATTTATGCAGCCAACCCCCCCCCCAAAAAAATGCATAACCAGCCGCTTAATGTGCAGTGCAGGTTCGGTAATGAATACAAAACAAGCATTCATACACAAACTAAATCAGGAGACCTTTAAAGTTTTACGTCTGATTCGCTCCTTTTTTCCTCTCTGTACACAGCTCCAGTTTGGGCATTGGCCTGTCATCAGATTTAATTTGTAGTTGCTGCTGTAGCGGAAGTTTAGTAACATTATTTTTGATTAAATATTCCAAATCTCCACCCTCCATAATTGCACTTGCTTCAGTTGCTTGCTACTTTCTAATGGCGGTGATGACAGTTACAGTACAAACTGAAGTTGATGTGACTTGATTGGATTGTGAGGCAAGGGAAGCCAGCCGTCTCTGGCTTCCCTTGGCATGGCCCTGACTAATCACAGGTTGGCAGGGGCATGACATGAGCCTCATCTGATTGGTCAATCCCTTTTTTTACCAGGGGAAGCCAATTTCGGCTGGCCTCCTCTCGCAACAGTGAGTGCAATCTACTGTTTGACCATAACATCTAGAGGGGCGTTGTTTAAGTCTTTGTTAAATACTCAATGAGAATGGGGGAGAGATGGGCCGGCAGCAACACACAGCAAAGAAGAATTACAGCAAACAAAGTGTTTTTATTCATTTATTAAAATTATAACTACAATCCGAAAAAACAGGGGAAGCCTGGCTTCCCTTGCCCTCCAGGAGAAAACGCCACTGCTTTATACTGTAAGAAATAAAAATCAATGTTTATATGGCGTTATTTAAATTAAATACACTGTTGTAATTTAAAACTGTTTTATTCTGAAAACCGGAAATTAAATACACTGTTTTAATTTAAAACAGTTTTATTCTGAATACCGGAAGTTCACACAACGACTTCCTGCGGCTACATAGTGTTTGCTTTAATTTAAGGTTAGCATTAGCATGTGGCTGAAGACTACGTTTTGAAACACTAAGTGTTTTTAGTGTTGCACACTAAAAACACTGTCTTTAGCCATCACTTATTGACGCTGCTATACTGTTATTAGGGAATGTTTAAATAACCAGACATTAGAATATTATAAAATCAAAGAGAAAAACGACAGGATTTGCATTGGACACGCCCCCGTCGACCCCGGCCCCAGAGAAGACCACAGAGGACAACAGGAAAAGCAAGCCAAGAATGGCGCTCTTCTGCACACACCCCATGTGTCAGGCAACAGCTGATGGGAGAGAGCCTCCACTCGCAAAATATCAGTTGTATATCATCGCAGTATTTTGTTTAATTAAATGCTGTTAACTTGTATGCTTCCTTGGACTCTTTTCAGTTTACCCTGGTCTCGGGGTTTACGAATTCCTAACAATACTGACCGTAAAAATGAGATGTATGAAATTGATGGCAAAACACACACACACACACACACACACACACACACACACACACACACACACACACACACACACACACACACACACACACACACACACACACACACACACACACACACACACACACACACACACACACACACACACACACACACACACACACACACACACACACACACACACACACACACACACACGTTCTGTTTGTGTTTTGATACAGTATTTTCTTGATGGATCACAGTAAATGGCCAAATAGGGAAGTATGGACTGAAAGATTGAACTGAAAGATTGGACATCTGATTCTATTTATCTTCCTCAGAAAAGCCAACGTGTAGTTTTGGCATGCATTTTTTGCACAGCCTGAGGATTATTTTGTTCATCCTTTGTTTGCAAATGTGTTTGTGCGCATTGTCAAAGTAGGACCCTCTATAGGAAATGTTTTGTATTTTGCAACATGTTTTCTGAGATGTATTATAGCAGAGGTATTTTCCATGTCATCTTGTCAAAACACCAATATGTGTGCACTATTTGCTCAGAAGATCAATTCAATATTGCAGAAAGGAATGGTACAAACACCCAGTGTGATGTTAGACATAGCTCTGCAGATGAGGCTCAGCAGAGTAAACCAGGTGACCTTCAAAATGTCATCAAGGTAAACAACTTACTTTACTCTGGAACATGCTGGAATGTAAATATGAGCATGTGAGAAAAGAAAAAGGTGTAAAACTATATTGATATTTTGTTTTTCCCATTTCGGAAAAGCCTGAAATTCCAAAAGTTTCTCTCCCACTCAATTTGGATCCATTTGTTTTTGGTTTCAGTAAATCAAAATAAATAGGGAAGCTGTCTCTATACCAGCTCTTCTTCAATGCTTTATTCTCTGATCCTTTCATTCGAGATACTTTGGCTCTACACGTCTAAGTAAGTAATACCCCCTTGTTATGCTTCATACACATCAAAAGGTCCTTGGCATGCCTCTACTATACAGTATCAGACATGGAGAAAAATGCTTCTTCATCTCATCCGTTATGGACGGATCCATTTTTAGATAAGAAACCTCCTCTGTTTCCCGACAGGAATACGTACCTCCAGCTGCCTGATGGGTTTGCTCTTGCAGCACTTCTTAAACAAGAACACCATATACTATCCAATCAAGTACTGTATAGCACAGAGACAATCTGTGTTTTATCTAGTACGCTTTTTCTCCACAATCTGTCACAAAATGTAGATCGTCTTGAACTAAACCACACGGTCATGTTCTCCTGGAAACAATATCAAGACAGTCTCTTCTTGAATAGATTTAATAGATATTAGAGTAATGCAGGATGAGATAGTTGACTGTTTCTCTCTGTACTCTCATATTTAGTTCAAGACCTTTACATATGCATTTCACACTCAAATCACTTACATAACTTACTGAACTGAGTTTATATGTATTTCATGTGAACAACTCTCTATTTCTAATCCATCATGAATTGGATTAATGAGTTATTATTATTATGCAATTTTGAGTTTTTAAACTTCAAATATGATTTGTATTATGTAATTATCCTGCAAATGTCTTAAACTTAACAAACACAAACATATCAGGCCAATCAACTGAAATGCTGTTTCATTGTTTGCCAATTTTTTTCTCTTTCCACTTTATTGTTTAAAAACAGCAAAGTAAAGCAATCTAACAATGATTTCCCTGATGCCCACCATAATTCTCCTTTATACAGACGCAGAAGTCAGTCAACAGTGAGAGATAGAGACGGTAACAGTGTCGGATGTGTGAAAAATGCGTGGTCGTCTAATATGGTTTAGTGCTGTGTTTTCTGAAATATTTCCTCTTGGATAAGCATTTTGACAGGAATCATGCAGGACATTTTAAAAACGTCTCATCAGAGCCACAGACAAACCTTATACATTATTATCAGGTATTGTCTCTGCTCAAAAACAACTGCCAACATGTACCTCTGAATTCTGAAGTCAATGTTTTTTTCTCTTTTTAACTAGACTGATTAAAGTGGGAAACCTAATCTAATGAATATTATGCCCTGTCAAATGTTATTAGTTAAACAATGCACATATGCTCTAACATTCCGGTTGATAAAAGATCCAACTGCAAAACAGGTTTTCAAAATACATAATTTATGTGGCCAGCCCGAGGATTCACTCCCTTCATCTTCATTCTAATGCTTCTCCTGTGGTGTCCTTATTTTTCAACTAGCTGCTGTTATCCAGCAGAGCAGCCCCCCATGGTGAGTTTAAAAAAAATCTATCCACAACTGTCATGTGAGGGAACAAACTCAATTCTGAATGTGTCCTTACAGGAAGATGAAAGAAGATGAGATGAGTGTCAAAAAGCCAAAATGTTGCAGAGATAGCTGAACCCAGCAATGTGCAGGTTCCATGTGTGAAGGGGCTTTTTGTCTCTCTGATTAGTCTCATGCTGCTCTGTGTCTCTCACTGTTCCCCATGGATGAGTGTGACTTTCTACTGTCCTATCAAAGGCAACCAGCATTTAGAGCGAGCAGATGGTTCACAGTGAGTGTCATCCTTTCCTTCTGCACAAAGGTCTGTGTCCAAACATACAAATTGCAATATTATTATCTGTGGAAAACGTGTGTGGGATGAAATAAAAAATACACTGTCTATTTCACATTTAAATGTTTACAAGAAGTTCTCATTGTATTAATAGCTGTGTTTGTGCAGCCTTCTTGACTGAGGAAATAGCATATTACATTTTTCTCATTGAATAAGTCAATAGACTTTCCTCGAGGAAAACTCAAATATTCAAGTCTGGTTTCACACTGCGCCAGATAATATTATTAGCATACTTGTGAACACATCAAAGACACAAGACTATTTATAATTAAAATATCCAACTGTCTTTGTAATTTCCCTCAATTACTAAGAAAAGGGTGTAATTTAACTTGTATTTTACACTTTTATACGCTTAGCGCACAGGACATCTACAAAACACAATGCTGAGAACACCTATACTGATACTCAAATAGCCTGTAGAAAGACATGCATCACTTCAACAAACAGAAAATCATTGAAGCTTGCTGGGTAACAGAGACAAGGCAACAAGGCTACCAATACACTGGAGTCAACTATCTAAAAAGAAACGCAGATTTTTTGTCCAGAAGCACAGCTACCATACACACTTATATTCCTGCAGGGTACCGCAGAGTGCAACACGTCTGTTTCTGGAATAATATAAAATTACACTGTCAATTAAAACATTCTTGCACCCTGCTGGTCACTGATTGTTTGATTGCTTACATCCATTTTTTTTTTCAAACATTTACTATACCATTACTTGGGAATTGTTATTAATTCAACCCTAATTAAAATAAAAAATGTTTTTATTAAATTAGAAAACTAGTAAAAAAGAAAAAAAAAACTAGTACAAATTATCAAAATACTTCTGTAGTTTTACTTAAACAAAAATATTAAATGCTGGAGTTTTTGTTATGGAGTGTTTTTTCTTAACCTGTTAAGCCCTGAGCCTCTTTTGGCCTCAGGCTAAAAAATGACATGCCCAGAATGAATTACTATATCTTCACTTCTTTTATATATATGATGCTAGGCAACCACATTGCATCCCTTGTTAGAAGAATGATAATTTGTCATAAATAATTAATTTGGTGACTGTTCATTTTATGTAACCTTGCCATGTAAATGTATCAACCTCTTGTCATCACGCCTACGGTGCAGAAAAGCTGTTCTGAACTCACTGTAAATTAGGGCTTGCTTAATTAACAGCCATGGAGGAAACACTGCTGCTTGCTTCAAGGAGGACTAAAGTGGACCTACTGTAATTCTCAGAGTCAATCTCAGACAATAAAACAAAAGCTCTTCACACAAATATAAATATAACAAATATACACTGTCACGGAGAGGAAAAAGGTGATATAAGGAAACACACTTCAACACAATGAGTCTGTGTGTTTATTTGTGTGACTAGAACCCAGTGTTGTTCTCACTCTATCCTGGCCTCCTGCCTGCTGTGTCTCTGTTAACCTCTTACTGCGACACATCCACCCCTGAAGCCTCTCCTGATGGTGCGAACAGACCCACAACACAGCAATCATGACCCTTATCATCACAACAGCAGACCCTGTCCACATCTGTGCAGCAGCATAGTTGAAATCAGCGCAGACTACTGCTCCAACAAGCAAATGCATTAACAATCGTTAGCACTTACATCTCAAAAAAGAGACACGACAGCACCATGGAAACACAGGCAGCCAATGTGATGTTAGAAAATGGGATTCTGCTCTTAACCAGCCAGGTTATGTTTTAGAAAGATAATGCTGCTGAGTCTTGTACCCTAACTAAAAGCAATTGAGAGTATACTGAACGCTGCTATTTTTCCAGGTAATCCAACTTTTTTTCAGATGTCAGATAAAAATAAGCAAACATGTCTCATTTCCATCCATTTGCATCCATTTCTTCCATCTTTAACTTTATTTATTCTGCATTCTGTCTCTTTTTATCAAATGCATTACCGTTGAAATGTAGTTAAGTGAGGTTGAGGTATTATGTAACAGTAATGTAGTACCTTAGCATATGGTTACTGAGTCAAACAGCAGAATAGGTAAATAAACGTAAATATTGTAGGAGGCGCTAGTACTGTACTGTACTGTATGTCATTGTATAAATTGCTCTTAACATTTCCTGCAATGACTACACAATAATAACCTGGTCGGTTCGCACCGACACAATTAAAGGTGGAGTAGGTAATTTACTTCAGAAACATTTTTTGTTATATTCCATGGAATGCTCTTAACACCCCGATAGCAATGAATATATTAAATGCTTTGACAATAAATACATACAAAAATGTAATCTGTGGAAGCCGTAGTACTGTAAAAAGCACGACCAGTCATTCTAGCCGCCCGGCTAAAATAACTGGATGGCCTACCTGCCTGTCAGCCTTCCATCTGTGCACAAACTTATCTCGTGCCCTCATTGGTCATGTGCGCGTTCGTGTGTGTTGGAGGAGGGGCTCTGTAAGGAAGAGGCAGATTTTTTCCGGTTGTGTTGTGTAGTTTCAAATTCTAGCGCACTCGAGCTGGTTTCTCCATACCCTACCTTTAAGTGACATGTATATTATGTGCAGGCATGAAGGGAACACATTACTGGAAAAGACATGTGAAAAGAATATCAGAGACAGTGAAGGGAGGACTTTCTTGGCGTAAGTGATCCTTTGTGCAACACACAATTCATTGCATGCATGCTTGATGTCCTTATTATAATATTGGTCAAGGACTGTGTCACAGTTTCTTGCTGTTCTCATTAGGGTTTTTTGTTCCATTTGTCTTGACTTCAAGTGTTTATCAGCCCAGGATTCACTTTCTGTTTCTACAGAATCCAGAGCAGTGAGAGAGCTGCATCATGTTATTCACTGACAGCAGGTTGGCTAATCGGATCTGGCCAGAGAACATCAGAATGAGATCTGAATCTCATAGCCTGCTGTTGCTCGTACATTTGGAGAAACACAGTGCTACTAATCATACATGCCAATTGTCTTTCCTGTTTTTGAAGAACAATGAGAGGAAAATTAGAGAAACATGGACTTGATCCTCCAATGCAATTTAGAATACGTAAAGGCGGCTCTCTGATGATCCAGCACCCATGAATTGACACATTGAGCGTTTCCTTTGAATACATAGCTCATAAGAAATGAGCGCAAAGGACCGGATGAATTATGTATTCTAGACAATCAGGGATGAAAGTATTTCCATGCCTCAAATTACCATGAAAATAAAGTGGTAGTCTTTGATTTTAAAGCTATAAGTAAAGACTATGGAAAGATGTTGATTCATATTATGGGTTACAATTATCATTATCAATCAAAACACTCAAGTATACAGTACATTAACACAAGTCTTCTGTGAGGACATGGAATTATGTCTTTTATGAGACAGAGGTCATGCTTTATCTAGTAAATAAATAATGCAGATAGGAAACGACAAACACCTGTCCTGCTTTTACTACAGACCCCAATCAAGAGAAGTTATGAGACTGTCCACTCACTAAAAACTACACTATGACTTGCTTCACCTAATCCAAGAAAGGAAGACTTGGCATTCGGGTGATACAGCCTTATTTTAACTGCTGTGAATTTCAATAAGTATGTGAAGAGCAAAGGAGGAAGTGAGAGAGGAAGGAAGAGTAATCTTGTGTAAGATTCAAAAAGTATTTGTTCACATGTTATAAATGCATCGCTATTGGAAAAGTCATGGGATCATATTACGATACATACTGTAGACTTGAAGGTCAATGGATGTATGTAAAACAACATGGCAAGAAACCTATTAAATATATGTATTTATATTTCCCCAGCGAAACTTTGACCTGCTGCTGACACTAAAGGCAATGTCAAGGAAGATTTGAAGGTCTAAAGATTCATCTTCTGGGAAGCTTGGATTTTCTCTAAAAAGAAATGCATGGCAGTCTATCAAATAGTTGGCGTATTATAGTATTTCACACCAGACCAAAGCGGTAGATAGACCAACAGACAGAGAAACATTGACCTACCAAGAGCTTTGCCGGTGGCTACAAAACAAGCAGATACATTTATCTGCCGTAGCCTATAACTCAGTGTGTTTGTGCGTTGTTTGAGTAAATGCAATATCACACCAGAATCAAACAGTGACCAGACACCCTGTTGAGCTGAAAAATGGTAAAGATATTCTGTCATAGCCCATCATCCTGACACACATCATAGATATAGTGTGCAACCCTTTCCTCTAATCACTATTATCGACTGGACACATACATCAACAACAGTTCCCCTAATGGAAACACAAATAAATGATTATCAGCACCAGAGGCTAATGCAGTGGTTCTCAAACTTTTTCTGTCAGGCCCCCCCTTTGGAGAAAAAAAAAAGTCGGGCCCCCCCAACACAAATAGTCAGGCTCAGTGGCGGCGCCAGAGACTTCTTTTGGGGGTGCTGTGGGGTAGCTTGACATTTCATAGAGGGTGCTCAAACATTTAGGGTTTCCCATTAATGTACCGGTCGCTACAGTGGAATTTTCTACTGCAACATTCCCCACGCAAATACGCAGTGTACCCGCGACTGTTACAATGAAGGCTCGATAATCAGCTTACGGCATATAGGTGTAAGCAGGGGTAAAGTGCTATTTTTATAGGTGGTGTGTGGACCTCACATAGGGGGGTCCAGGGGCAAGCTCCCCCAGGAAGATTTGTAATAGTGAAGTTAAAAGCATCAATCTGGTGCACTTTGAGAGCAAAATGAAGAGATCTATGGATACATCTCTCAACACCCATTTGAAACAGAACTGTAAACAGATTTACTTTTTCTTTATAGATATTTTACAAATCACCCTTTTAAACGTTATTCTTGTTTTACTGTCATATATTATTTCATACCTGTTTTTCATTTATTCTTATTTTTTTATAACTATGATCATATAAACGTGTGCCTCGGAAATAATTGTTTACATTAATGGTGACCAAAACGTTTGAGACTCACTGAGATAACACTGAGAGTCCTTTAGCTCACTGAGTCTCTCAGTCTGACAGGAGAGGACTCTCCTCCACCTTGTTGTTGAAAAAACTCCTTATATCCGTTATCGTAGCTCACTAGCACCAGAAGCTAACAACAACGATCTCCGGTACCGGTGCGCTCTCTCTCGCTCGCGCACACAAAACGGCTCGTTCCACACACACACACACACACACACACACACACACACACACACACACACACACACACACACACACACACACACACACACACACACACACACACACACACACACACACACACACACACACACACACACACACACACACACACACACACACAGCCGAGCTTTAATGAAACACAGAGACCCAGACGTAATAGTACTGTACTGCATCATATTATTTTCAAATCAATAATTTTTCAATTTATGATTTTTTTTTTTTATAACCATTTTTCCTCCTGGTCTCTCACGCCCCCCCTGGCATGCCTCTGATGCCTCCCACTTTGACGCCCCCCACTTTGAGAACCACTGGGCTAATGGCAAGTTACTTAACCTATATGCTCGAAAGTGGATGCTCACCCATCCTATTCAATTATGTTGCTTAGCAACATATTGTGCCTTTTAAGAACCCCATGTGGGAGGGAGCAAGTAGGCATGACATAGTGCAGCCTGTATGCTATCAAGCAAGACCAGAGGATTATTGATTGGATGCACACACAAACATTAACCGCATTAAGATCAAATGATTGTGAATAATTTCTCAAAGTCTCTTTCTCCCCCTTTGAAGTAGGATCCTCTTTGTGTGAAGATAACATCGCCAGTCTTTTTTGTGAGAGATAACATGCATGATCACAACAATGCACATCATCAGTTCAGGCGAGATTCATGAATATCCAAATTAAAGTTGCGGTAATCAGACTGGCAAATGGCCCACGCAGCTCTTTTATGTGACTCACAATGAGCTTAAAATCTTCCGTTTCAACTGGAGCAGCGAATCTTTATCCAGAAGTGATAAATTATCTGATAAACCCCATTGACGAGAAACAGATATTTTATGCCATCAAGAAACAATTTGATTAATACAAGGAGGGTTGAGGACACACACATAAGCTCTTACTCAGCCTTACCCAACAATAAATGCCCCTGTAAGCACAGTGTTCCGTTATCACCTTTTCGACCAACAAGTCTTTACTTCAGCATGCTGAGTAACCCAAAGTAGACCTGATAAGATTCGTGGGGGGAAGAAGGGCATGTCCATGTGACTGCTATTAATCTGGAGTTCACAATAGCTTCCTGCAGCCCAGTGGAGTGGATCATTGTAACTGAGCAGCTATAAGCTCCAGTGAGCCCTGACACATCTCCTGCCAACACACACCCAAGGTGATTATTGAAAGTAAAATCTGGGCATAGCTAGGCTCCGTAAAATATGACATACATCATTTCCAGGCTTTTGATTAAAAAGTAGTGGAGGAGGCGAGGGTGGCGAGCGATGAGGGGAACAGGAGAGATGACATGAAAAAGGCTGAGTGTGAGATTGAGAGCACATTGGTAATGTAAACATTTAGATAAATGGATGGATTAAATAAAGCTGTGATTTTAATCACTGCCAAAGGCTCTAATCCACTGTCCAATATGCCATATCTGAATCTGTCAGTTTGGACAGTATACTGATATTGTTATTCCTAACAAAAAATGCTACTAAAATTAAAAGGGTTAGGGTTTACAAAAATAAGCAAAACAGGTAACCTATGTTATCTTTAGGGATCATTCTTATCCACATTATTTCATTGGAATTGCATTAGTAGTGTTTGAGAAACATTCAATTGAGTGAAATCGTCCTTATTATGCCATGGATGAAGTGCTAGATAAATAGATAGATCAACTGATATGCATTAGACCTTAGATCCATATAAAACAACCGGCTGATGAAACCCTTAAAGGCTGGAGGGAAACTAGTTCTCTTCACTTCCCAGAATTTAATACGAAGTAAAAAGCCAGAGACAGATAACCCCGCAGCGAGCTGGGATGACACCCCGCTGAAAATACACTGCTTCCTTCCTAAAGTCTAATGGGATTATCAATTCAGCTACTTTGAATAAGAACCAAAGTATCTGTCATTGCTCAGAGGGATATTTGAACGCAAGTGCAGAGTATCAGACTGATAAAACAAAGGGGGGTTAAAGTGATGGGGGAAGGACACTTTAACCAAACTAATGACATACATAAAGTATATGAGAGTGCTCTAAAAAGTGGTTAGGTGTTAATTTAAATATTTGATATGAATGTTTTATATTCTAATGTACTCTTTACATTTCCCCATCTTAAATGCATATTGGAGGTGAAATGTATACATATGTCCATTATTTTACAAAAATAACTGTTTATACTTTGAATTACAATATACATTCAAGTAAAATACATCCTTCAGGTTTGTTGTTAGAGTGTCTCAGGTAATGAAGAGGACAATTGCTTAATGTTAAATGTTGTATTAATATATATATATATATATATATATATATATTAGGGCTGTCAAACGATTAAAATGTTTAATCAGATTAATCACAGTTTAAAAATGAATTAATCATGATTAATCACCATTCGAACTATGTCCAAAAAATGCCATTTATTTATGTATATTGTTGTGGGAATGGAAAGATAAATGAAAGAAGGCGGATATATCCATTTAACATACAGTATCTATGTTTATTATAACATTTTTCTGCGTGTCAAAATGAAAGACAGCCCACACACCTATCAATCATCAAACCGTGGGGTCTTAATTCATTACGTGTTGATTTCTATCAACGGGGGAGTACTTCAGGAAAGTCGACGGGGGGGGGGGCTAGTGGAGTACTTCAGGAAAGTCGACAGGGGGGGGGGGGGGCTAGTGGAGTACTTCGTGACCACGGAGTGTGAACGTTGTGATCAGCTGTTTTAGCGCAGGTCTCCAGTGAAGGGGGGAGTCTCCCTCCGCAGCCGGTTGGCGTAGTTTTGGCACAGTTCCGTTATTCAGACCGACGTTAAAGGGGAAAGGAAACACCAATTACAGTTATAATATTCCGGTAGTTTATTCATTTTACAATGGATATTGATCGTAATATTTATTGTATATGATATTACTCGCCAAAAGAAAATTAATTATCCGCCGGCCGGGTGGGGAATTCCGGGACCAGGCCGCCGCCATTAGGGGAGTCCCAAATGGTGACGTCACTGGCTGTGTTTTCGCTCCACCGAAAGTCAACACAACGTAGCAGATATGGCAGCGATGGAGGAATTTTGCAATGAGATCGACGTTTTGAACGATGAATTTGACTATTCGTCGGGAGATGACATTGATGTGGAAGCATCTACAGTTACCAGGCATCCCATGGCCTATGCTTATGAACCGATTCGGTCGAATAGAGTGGCATACGATCCGGAATAAAAAAATTAAAAAAACACAATGCTAACAGTGAGCCTCTGAATTAGCCCCGAGCGAAAATGCTAACCTATTACTGCACCGATAGCTCCCTTATTACTTATCCTAGCCGCACATCCAACACATCGTTTATGATCGCAAGGAGACACAGAATCTAACGGTGCCCACCTCAACACTGGAAGATACAAACTCGCGAGGTTATCCACAAAAACGTACATCAAAACAAGTGGCGCTAGGTACTAACATACGCCAGGCTAACGGCTTACCTTCCTCATTGTCTGGTCTAAACTGGTCTTCAATGGCATTACAACGATAAAAACGATGATGTAGTTAATCCATAGGTTAATATCCAATGGGGCTGTGTCCCCTTTGAAATGTTCTGATAATCTATAAGCAATACAACTGCAATTCCATTATCTGCTGTCCGCTCTGTGCTCCGTGCGCTCTGGGTCCTGCAATACCATCCATCAATAGCAATACTAGCCTTTTTAGGGCTGTTTTCGACATATGAGCGTGTGTATGCCAGTTTAATTAGTTGAGCTATAGAACACCCCCAATTCTCTATTGTGCGTCATAATAATAGCTACCATTTAGTTTGGACGCGATTGCGTTAATTAATAAGTTCACACTGTGTCAGTAAATACATGTGTGAGCTAGTAATCTGGTAGTGCTGCAATATTTACCTCTCTCTCGGCAGCTGAAGCAACTCGTTTGGTGGCTCGAACTTCACGTTTGTTGACACTGTCATTGTCTTGCGCGGCCGACGTGCTGGGACGGTCGGTGTTCCCGACTGCATACGTTGAGAAATCGAATATTGTGGGAACAGATCCTGGCTTCAAATCCAATGTTTTGTATTGAACCAGGCATCCAGACTGGACTTTGAGCAGCTTCTCATCCTTTAGTGGCAGCCTATGGAAATGTACTTCTTCCTTCTTTGTATAAAATCCATTTGTGCAGCCTGGGGCAATACAATAAACTCCTGACGACGACCGTTTTCTTGTAATGTAAACTACTGGTGCATTGCACGCCATGTTGTTTGTTATTGAGCTTTGGCCCAGGAAGCCGTACCCAATCAGTGACGTCACTGGAAAAGTCCCGGAGCAATGGAAGCGCCCATGGTCATTAGGCACGTATTTCAAAAAGTAAATTCGCGTATCTCGATCGTTTACATTGGAAATAGACTAGATAAATACATTTCCTAATGGTAATATTGTCGCATGGAAAGCAGTTTGAAAAGTGTTTCCATTTCCCTTTAACAGCAGCCCTGTCTGTGCACACGGAGACCGACTCTGTCGTCCGGTGATCTAACCGCCTTCTGGAAAAGCTTCACAAGTACGTCGGTACGCAAATGCGCTTTGTGACACAAGTGACGGTACGCATTTCAGATTACGCACATAACCTGCGTAGCAGTTATGTGCACCCCTGTACCAGAGCCATATTATTACTATTATATGGCTCTGCCCTGTACTACAGCAAGAGTATTCTCCGTCGGGACTTCCTGCAACAACACCACGCCGTTATCAAAGATGTTCTATTGAGAAGACGATCACTACGTGACAAAAGTTTTCAAAACCGTGGCGACTGAAATCAATCTTACTAACTGCTGTCTGTGCAATTTACTCCGCGCGAGTTGGCAGACTTTATTTTGCTTACTTTAACATCATTTTTCATGGTGGGGCTGAGCCATTTCTTGGTATGGGTGTAGCCTACCCCAGCCATACCCTGGCGCTGCCACTGGTGGCACGTATGGGGCGGGCCATTCTGCACATGCGTTAAATGCGTTAAATATTTTAACGCAATTAATTCAAAAAATTAATTACCGCCGTTAACGCGATAATTTTGACAGCACTAATATATATATATATATATATATATATATATATATATATATCTATATATATATATATATATGTTGTTGTTGTATACTTTGTAATTAAACTCAAAAAACAATTTGGAAAAACAAACTAAAGCTAGCTTGGTCTCTTACAGAACACTGAAATGTCAACAGTAGTTAGCCGGCCGTTACAACCCAGTCTCACGGCATTTCGTGTTCACCAACACGATTTTTAATCTATTGATTCGTGTTCACCATCACGATTTGCCCCTTTTTTTCGTGTTGCACAGGACGATTTTAAAAGCAATGTATTTCTACTGGTAACGTGTTTCGTGCCTGCAGGCTGCAGCACGTCTTTTTCTCCGGTCGGGTCGTGGAAGACCGGAAGCTGTGTGGTTCATAAAAACATGTTCTTACTCAATATCAAGCCACAATTATTGCTTTTATTTTAAATCGTATAATTTCGGACTTTTGTTGCCGTCTGTGAGGAAAATAAATGGGGCTCAGAGCCTCAGGATACTGAAATCTGTATTTTTAAATATTTGTTTCCTTCTAATTTGTTATTCTTTTCAAAATAACACACTGTTATTTACTCACCAATAACACACAATTATCCTTGCTTTTATTTATTGGTTTAATTCCATAATCTCGGGCTTTTTTGGTGTCCGTCAGGAACTGAATTTCAAAATAAAAATAACCGGAAACAGACGTAGGCCTATAAGGGACATTTCGAGCATCATTGCGATTGTCAACATTTCTGAGTTTAGGATGGCCGAAGACACTACACTACCCATAATCCCCAGCTATCGTTTAGGACTACAGTTCCCGTAAGGTTATGCAGAGCGTCAAACAGCTGTGTGAAATGGAACAAAACCACGCCAGACTATCCAAAACTGGAATCGAACACCCCTCCAGAACTACACATGCTGGCTATTGTGTTTCGCAAAATGTTCTATGGGACGTCTCTACTGAACGTTTTCGTTTTTCCCACAATTAGAAGTTGCCATTATTAAACACATTGGTGTTATCAAATGTAAAACATATAATTAATAAATGGGTGAAAATCACTTGTGTCCATAATGCGCAGCATTATATTAATGCCGTATACCCACATGACAGCTCATTGCTACTTTGTAATTCTACTCCACTACAATTCAGAGGTTAACCTGGTATTTTTACTCCACTGCATTTATTTGAGTTACTTTGCAGCTTCTGATTAATTATGTGAAATATAAACAACCCTTAAATCAGACTTTAGTTACACCTGAGTAAAATTCAGGTAAGGTGATTGTCAAGTGCCAACAATCAGGAGAGATATTTGATAGTTGGTGCTTGAGAAGACTAAACATGTATCTGCAATTGACATGAATGGAAACAAGTAATAAAGTATATTCATTACTCGTTATTCTCTACTAATAGTTAATTAAAGACTGTATATTATGGCTATTTTGCACATCCCTTTCAAGATTTTCAAAGGTTTATTGACATATCATACACAACTACGGTGTAGTTATGCAATGAATGAAAAACTTGGGTCACAGGTTCCTCAACAGTACATTACAAGACATCTATCAATATGTGTGTACCTCCAGTGTTGGGAAAGTTCACTTTCTACATGAACTAGTTCAGTTCACAGTTCACACATTTTAAAATGAACTAGTTCAGTTCATAGTTCATAATTCAAAATGTTGAACTAAAGTTCATGGTTTCAAAAATGAACTAATTTATAGTTCATAGTTATTTTTTCAATACGTTGCTGCGAGCTATTATTTGTCTCCTGTACGATGTTAATGGGCCATTTCAATTTTTACAATATCCTCAGAGGGCCGTACAAGTTATTGACCTCTGCTTAAAAAAACTAAAATCACAGCCCATTCATTTCATTCTGTGCAAAGAAAAAGCAACCTCTTAATCCAGATATCTCACCATGACTCGCGTATGCATGCACATGCACGGTGTGGCGTGACCACCAAAACAGAAAGATATGGACACAAGATGTGTGCAAATGTATTTAGTTTCCTATCCATGTGAACATGATTTAAGTGGGGGGGGGACCTAACCTCCTCTAGGGGGATCCGGGGGGCATGCTCCCCTGGGAAGATTTTTTTTAAATGTTGAAGTTAAAAGCATCAATCTGGTGCACTTTGAGAGCAACATTAGGAGATCTATGGACACATCTCTCAACACCCAAACACAACTGTAAGCAGATTTTCTTTTAATTTATGGATATTTGACAAATCACTCCCCTTTCAAACTGTATTCTTCTTTATTAATAACTGTCATATAGTATTTTATACCTGTTTACTTTATTCTCTTATTTTTTTTATAACTATAATGATCATATAAAGATGTGCCTTTACCTCACTGGTTGTAGACAAAGCTTCTTATATTCGTTAGCATAGCTAGCTAACCAGATGCTAATGATAACAACAAAGTTATTGACTGTATGACAGATGAGCAGATCGCCACTGGGCTTTCAACTAAAGACACAGACACGCAGAAACTGCGGCATGTGTATGGACTTTCTGCCATTTCTGAAGTGCTGGAGTGGCGTTCTGGTGCTCTCCGTCAGAACTGCACCCCTGTCAGTCGAGACATATACCACGTGATGACACGTTAGGCTCGTGTTGTGTTCAAGGACCCTGATCTTGGCCAGGAAAAACAGGTACTTGCTTGTTTAATTATTTTGCGGTCTAGATTTCTTTCATTTTTTTATTTTTTGCGTGTGTTTATAAATTACCTCGAGGGCCGTACCAAATTGTCTCGCGGGCCGTATACGGCCCGGAGGCCGGAGGTTCCCCACCCCTGCCGTAGAGTCTCACTCTGAGCGAGTGCCGCTGCAGCTGCTCTCGGCTTCGTCCATACTAATTCATTCATTCATTCATTCAATGCTCGCCGGTTCCGCGGTTCCACATTGTTTGTTGTGAGGAGTCTGATATATTTAGTATATTTATATTTGAGTGCGACAGCCAGGGGTGACAGGCGCGTACGCGTCACAGGCAGCTTGCTGTTGCCAAATTGGGTGGTTTTCCGCATTATTTTGAAGCCTGTTTACGGTGTGTTTTAACTGGGTTTTCGGCTGAAAGGCATATGAAATCTGGCACACTTTTGAACGCCGTTATAATACAGTGCTGAGAATGAACGCACTTTTGAACGCCGTTATACAGCGCTGAGAATGAACGCGTTCTCAATTACGTTCATCTAGCGGAAATACACTACGTTCAGTTCACGTTCGCCCAAAATATGAACGCGTTCATGAACGATCGTTCAGGTACATCACTGTGTACCTCCACCATTAAACTGTCATATTCTGCACATTTCTTATTCTATCTACATACAAGAGTATAATTAATGTGTATAATATCAGTTAAAATAAGTGCTTCAACATAGTTAACATTGCAGGAAAGCAATATATTAGACGTTCATTACTTTGTCAGGCTTAATATTTAATATTTAATTTTTAAATAAAGGTTAATCCGTTTTTCTGTTTTGCACCTCCTATTAATATCTGTGTACATCCTGCACTAAACTGTTTTATTGTAGAGATCACTTATAGTATCTTCTTGATTTTTTATATTCTATATTTCTATATTTATACTTTCCCCCTATGAAAGTATGTACTCTTAATATTTTTTTAATCAAATATAACACATAACAACAATAATTCAATAATGTGCTTTAACCACTAGGAGGTGCACACAAGGTGCACACAGCCATAATAACTTTGTATTATTAGTGTGTATGTACAACATCTGAAGATGTATAGTTTTATGCATGCTTTCACATCATTTTACAGCATATTGCTATACTATTTCAGACTCAGTATTTACATTCTTACATTCAAAGAAAATCAGTAATATCTTTGAAAACTACAGTCCTTTTCTATCAGCTGTGCACCGTTATGGTGTAAATATAACCTATCTATGAATTAGATCAAATGTAAAAGTCAGCCGAAATAGTGTTGATACTGCAAGGAGACGTATTGTGTGAAGAGAAATTGAAGATGTTGTTTAATTGTTGATATATTTATGATCCACGTCAAGTATTCAGTTTCGGCACCATTTCTTCCAGTTTTTCCAAAGGTCTTCACATCAGGGCTCTCTAAATAAAGAACTACGGCAGATCTGTAATATGTAATGCAGCCGAACCGTGTATTACAATGCCGTTATGTGATGACTTTCAAATAGAAAAGCAAGAGCACTCGGAATTAAGTATTATTTTATACTTTTAAAATGTTTTCCGGATTTCATATAATATAAACACCAAATCCCAGCATGCATTGCGGCTAACACATCCAATCAGCGACCTTAAAACCATAGCTGAGGATCTTGGGTAATCGCTCGAAATGCCTACGTCTGTTTCCGGTTATATTTATTTTGAAATTCAGTTCCTGACGGACGCCAAAAAAGCCCGAGATTATGGAATCAAACCAATAAATAAAAGCAAGGATAATTGTGTGTTATTGGTGAGTAAATAACAGTGTGTTATTTTGAAAAGAATAACAAATTAGAAGGAAAAACAGATTTAAAAAATACAGATTTCAGTATCCTGAGGCTCTGAGCCCCATTTATTTTCCTCACAGACGACAACAAAAGTCCGAAATTATACGATTTAAAATAAAAGCAATAACTGTGGCTTGATATTGAGTAAGAACATGTTTTTATGAACCACACAGCTTCCGGTCTTCCACGACCCGACCGGAGAAAAAGACGTGCTGCAGCCTGCAGGCACGAAACACATTACCAGTAGAAATACATTGCTTTTAAAATCGTGCTGTGCAACACGAAAAAAAGGGGCAAATCGTGTTGGTGAACACGAATCAATAGATTAAAAATCGTGTTGGTGAACACGAAATGCCGTGAGACTGGGTTGGCCGTTAACATGCTAGCAGACTAGTTCATTGTGCTAGCACAAGTGTAGTCAAGAGGCGCATTCACACTGCGGTACTTTTCCCACAAAGGTTCATGCGAACTTAGTTCATGATCGCGTTCACACCAAAAAGAGCCGGTACTAAAATTAGTTCATGCGAACCTTTTTACCCCCTCGAAAGTCCCTGCTAGAGAGCAGGGACTTTCGAGCGGCTCTTTTGTGAGAAAAGAGCTTTATTTCTGATTGGCTGGGCGGATTGCAAACCACGCCCCGTAAAACTTCCAAAAAGATTTGTGAAGCCGCCATTTTATTATCCTCGCATTAGCATTATTAGCATTAGCATTAGCCCAGCGCAGAAACGCAGAGAGACTAACTTATGGCAACACAAAATAAAACATGGGAGCGGTGGAGATGAGGAGGTGTCGGCGTTCTGGCGATTTACCCGGAAGGCTTCAGTAGAAGCTGCTGGGACTCCCAGCAGCTTCTACTGAAGCCAGTCCCCAACTCCGGGGACTTCCGGCCGGGCACTTTGGGTGGCAGTATACGCCGTGAAGTGGTTTGCGGCCTGCCAGTAAACCCAAAGCAGAAGAAGAAGAAGTGACGTCAGCGGCTTCATTTGCCTAATCCTCCTCCAGGGACTTATTCCGGTGTGAACGCGATCTGTACTTAGTTCATGCGAACTAAAGAGTTCGCATGAACTAAGTTCGCATGAACCTTTGTGGGAAAAGTACCGCAGTGTGAATGCGCCTAAGGTAGCACATATAAACATCATTTAGCTGTCAAATTGGAAAGTGACATTTTTACCTGGGAGATATTGGTCAGCTTGAAGGGATGTTATAATGTAGTATCAAGTCACATCGTGTGCACAGTGCATGACCCATTGATTTTAAAGCTGTTATTTATGTTAATATTACAAAATCTTGTTTTCTGTTTGCAAATCATTTTGAAAGACATTACATTAAGATGTCGTTGTCTCTTGTGTGGTGATTGCACTGTACTAGTGAACTGATTAGTCACTGGTCCATCACTGTACACAGAGTACAATACTCTTGAAGAAATACAGAATGTAGGTTGATGAATAGCTGGCAGTGTTTAACTGACAGTGAGGAGAAACCAGGGAAGACATCCAAAGTGTCACTCATGCAAAGCACACATATGCCACTGAAATAATGGAAGAAAAGAAAATTACAGGCTGAGTGATTCATCCGGTCTTTTGGGCTAATGTCTGCACTCAGTATTCAGCCCAAATGAACAAACATTTAGCATCAATACGGCCAATCTGTTGCCATTATGTTTGTATCCTCTTTGTCTTTTTGCACCATCTCATCTCTTCAGTACCTATCACATGTTGTCCTTCCTTATCATCTACATCTGCATAGAGAATGTGATTCTAAAGAAATTGACATTTTGGTAGTAGAAGATTCACATTATGATTCGACCAGACACCAACTTTAGATGGAAATCCCATGAGCATCATGCTGACTTTAAAAGCATCAATGAGTCGGTTTCTCCTGGACACTGGAGGTGAGAGGAAGGATGAGACGAAAAGAAAGATGTAGAGATAGTATAAGAAGGCTGAAAAGCACAAGCACCTGACTTTAACTCTCAGTGCCCTTTAAGTCTACAGAGAATTGAGAATACTTCAGTTTATAACGCCAATGCTGCTTGATATATTCATAATGATCATGCATGGAAGAAGGGTAACATACTAGTGTGACATTGTAGGGCCTGCTTATATAGAAAGTGTCAAAATAGGAGTAAATGACATGAAAGATTATCAGAATGTTTAGAACTAGAATCATCTTACCTCATATAATAAATGCTTTCAATGGCACACATTGACATGATTACACCATGTGTGTTTCCATGATTAGAGCTCTCTCATATCAGTCTGTAACAATGATGGTACTTTCATAAGACTGCCATCCATATCCAACAACATAGCTTTAATTTCCAAATCGCTTAATGTGGATATTAAGCTAAAAACATTATACAAATCGCGCAAAAAGTACACAACTGTATCACATGGAGAAATGTATAATCGGGAATGTAATAACAGCAACATAGAACATATACACTATCATTGCAATGACAGCTATACAAATGTGTCAGAGCTGGAACAACAACTAATACTTTCATGAAAGCTCAATTCTATGAATACGTTTCCCATAAGCTATGAGGGCGCATAATCGTGCATAATAACAGGGTCATGGAAACACGTAATGTATCAATAATGCTGCTCCAACCAATGTCAACCTACTGAGAGGACTATTCAGCCAGATGAATTTAACAGCCATCAGGGAGACAGAGACTTTCACAAAGTGCTGACAAATGCATTAAAAACATGACATTTTTAATTAAAAGATTACATCATCTCTATTTTTAAAATAATCTAACTGTTTTGGCAGTTTTACTTGTTTCCCATCAGCATAATTCATGCCTTCTGCCTTTTACAGCTCATGAATATTTATGTGCAAGTGGGTTAAACTCTACCGCTGCTTTTAATGGACTTCACCACACACTGAGAGAAGCTGCCCTAAGAAAGTCTCAAATGATAATGGATGGTAATGGGATAGGACATCTTAATATCATTTTGTGATACAAACATTACTGCTTTAAAGTCATAAACACGGTCCAGTTATATCTATTTGATCTTTGCAATAACAGGAGACATTTGGATGTCACAAACGTCTTTTACAAAAGTACATGTCAGCAGAACAGAGTGATGGTTGGGGATTACCTTCAGGTTTAAAGGCTCAGCACTCGAGACGTCTATGATGTTTAATACATCTTTTATGAGTGAATGATTTCACTTGAAACCATCAGCAGATATTTAAATCATCGTGACTCTGAAGGTGAAATACTAAATGAGGGATTTATTTCCACCCAGTCCTTAATGTACCACTTTCATAAACAATGTACCATCTAATTGATGAATGACAGTGATGTTTAAAGCTTCGTGAGAATAGATAATTTGTCTGGAAACCTGTAATTATACTTTTCAGGTACTAGTTTGACTTAAACACTTAAAACATCCCCTTCAAGGAGAATTCAAAATTGTCCCAGCGTACCCTCGGAGGTCTGAACAGGTCACAGTTTCTCCTCTGGTTTAATAATCACTGTAACACTGTCATTATTCAAGTCTTAATGTGTGCACATGTAAAAATGTGTCTTTGATTCTGTGTATATATATATATATATATATACATATTTGCACACATATCTTTATATACATTTGTTTTTATATTTGGGATTGTGGGAAACGGTATTTTGATCTCTCTGTCTGTACACACAAACTGGAAGATTGACAATAAAGTTGACTTTGACTTGTCCTTTCCCCACGATGCCCCTGCTGCTGCTGCTGCTAATTCTAATTTAGAAATGGTTTTGGATAGCCACTAAAAACAGTCCTGAGTGGATAAGTCAGAGCAAAAAACAGAAGGCAAAGGACTTGGGATGTCTTCAAAGTTGTAAGAGAGGGCATGATTGTCCTGTCACATATGAATTCAGATGCATTGTCATAGGTAGGAGGAAGTTTCTAAGATATAATGGGAAAATCAAATAAAAACACTGGTAGGTTGTTAATTGTAGCAGTTGTGGCTGAAAAAAAAAGAATGGAGCAAGATAAGAACAATACAAAAAGAGAATATAAGGAGGTCAGATAAATGACAACAAACACTTAGATGTAATATGGAGGAAAGTGAAGGATGGACTTGAGGAGCCAAGCAGTGACAGATGAAAACACTCGCAGCATGCTTCTATCAAAGCACATCATAGAGATTCCCCCTCCGGTGAAGCAGATGCAGCTTCAGATGGGTATATGACTGAGCACTGAACTGAGCTGCATACTGTATGAGCAACTGCAGCTCACAATTATAATTGAACCGCTCACATTTCTCTTCATATTCACAACATGTATTCCAGAAACACATTATAGAAGCAGTGACATTTTCTAAAAGAGCTCTGTCCATGTATGTCATGAATAACGTACATAATGGTGAGTTTAGCTACATATGCATTAACCAATATTAGTATTTCTTTCTGAAATTCATTTTCAGCTTTTAAGTTTAAAGTGATGTTGCCTGAGGGAAAATTGTTCAGTTTACTGGACTTGGTCAGGACCTGAAGGGAGATACCACCACACAGAGTTTACTACAGAGCACAGTTTTAAAACTCAAAATGCTTTAAATGGTGTTGCTACCGTCTACATTACCATCCTATTAATGCATTTTCACATATTCCATTTCTCTACAGAGAACTTTATGCTCATTACATATTCATCTTAATGCATCAAACATGTAGTCACATTTCTTAACTCTCTCTTCAAACCACCAATTTCACACTGTGCCACATATTCCCCAATATTACAATGCACTGCAAATGCATTCTTCAGGCTGTAACATTAGGTGTTCTTCCATGAATTGTATGTTCCCGCTATTTGGAACAACTTGATCAATGAAATCCAATACAACAACAGCAGAAAGTGTCGTCATGAAATAAATCAGATTGAATCAAACCTTATCTGACAAAAGCACTTCATTATTCAAGTCTGATTTATTAAAATGCACACCGCACAAGTGCACCTCAACCATCTGCATGTTCTGCATCATTCCCGGAGCTTCCAAATTAGTTATTTTGTCCTCCTCAAAAATGCCTTTTAACACAGCATGATTACAGCTGCTTTGATTTCCTTCACATTCTGTTCATTTAATTAGACACCCTAACCAAACAGCTTGGAATGACACAAACTGAAGCTGAAGTCAAATCAAAGAGCCATTGGGATGGAAGTGTTGTTGGAAAGATGAGTATGCAGGAAGCAGCTATAACAAGCTGTGCAGGTGTGTGTGTGTGTGTGTGTGTGTGTGTGTGTGTGTGTGTGTGTGTGTGTGTGTGTGTGTGTGTGTGTGTGTGTGTGTGTGTGTGTGTGTGTGTGTGTGTAGTGAATCTTAAGGCCCTGACACACCAACCCGATTTTGGGAGTCAGAGGCCGTCAGAGGCTGTCGGGCATTCGCGGCGCCGTAGTCAGGTTGGTGTGTCCCGCACCGTCGACCGTGACACGCCTTATTTGGACTGCCAGACCCGATGCATGGCTGATTCAACATGTTGAATCGGCCATGCATCGGGTCTGGCAGTCGGACCAAATAATCACTCTGATTGGCTGTTCAGCTAGCAAATCAGTGCATGAGAAGCGAAGCGGAAGTGAGGGACGTAAACAAATGATTTAAGAAGGCACACACAGACTGCTATTCATTTTCATCTCATCATGGCGATCTGGAATGATGCAAACGAAGACCTGCTCATCACCTTGATCCAGGAGAGGCCAGATCTGTATGATATTACGGAGAAAATATACTCTTCTTCTTCTCTGTCTTCCGGTTGTTGCCTCTTTTGAATGACGAATACACACTACCGCCGCCTGCTGGTAAGGAGAGTTATTGCCACTCACGCACTGAAGTCGGTGCGGTGTGTTCCCGTGCGACACATGGCCAAAACGCAGGAGAACACGGCCAGGCAACAGCCGACTTCAGCGTCGGCTAGTCCTCTGGTGACTGCTTGGTGTGTCAGGGCCTTTACTCTCAATTCTCAGCTTAGTGATGCTGCTACCCCTCTGGTGGACAATAACTTGAACCAATCAAGCACACACACGCACTAGACACACACAAACTCACACACAGTAGTGAGATGTCCATCTCTTACCTATAGAAAAACACAAAAGGAGATACATTGTAAATGCACAAGCAAAACAAAGGGAGACGATACAATTAATTGTCCAAAACATTTTAAACACATGCAGTATTGAAACTACTATTTGATCGCCAACATGTCAAACATATAACACTACAAACACCATTATATATCCTATCTGAAGCCACCTAAATCAAATAAATAATGCGAGCCTCTTGTCACTTCCAAACAGCAAGGCAGGACCTGACACACTCCTCCAGCTGTGATTTATTTTTCAAGAGGCACCATGCTCATGTTCTACCATTAGCCTTTTGAGAAATATAACTCAAAAAAATCAGTCTACCTGGATGCATAAATCCTTCCGTATAGCATATGTATGACACCAACACAGATCAAAATGACCTTTCTTCTGTTGTGAAACTCTGAAGCAGCAGAGGCAATATCCTGAATGTGTAACACAGTGACATTCATCCTCCTTGACAAAGCGCAGTTTTTCAAAAGGCCGTTTCAGGGCTGTGCGGATTTCCAGTAAAATCCAAAGCCTTGAAGTGATGGCTGTCTTTGAGGTTGATTTGTCATCATCAGGTGGAAAACCTTAATAAAATACGCTTCCCAAAGACAGGACTGCAGGCTGGCAGATGTGTAAGTCCTTGTCATGATGAAAGAGTTGTAATAACAGGACTCAGCACACTACCAACTCCCTCAGTGATCATAACCTGAATAGAATAATTCAGATTGAGCATTTTCTTTCACCACATTGCACATTTAAAACAGATCAACTATCACTGACGCCTTACTTTAGTGTTTATTGTCTGAAATATAAGAGCCACACATTTATTGAAATTGCAGCTGTTTTTAAAAACTTGGCAGTCTGCACACAAACCTAATATTATTATGGTGAAAATAACATTGAAAAAGATGCCTCCTGGGTGCCTATAATACTTTATTAAGAGTATAGGACTATGTTTCGTAACTCGATTTAATTTGATTGGCAATGTACCAGCCTGTCCTTCAACAAAAACGACCAAATAGGTCGATTGTTCAGCAACTTATTACGACCCATAGTCACTTAATACGTGTCCAATTGTTTTGTGTGTGTGTGTGTGTGTGCGTGCGTGTGTGTGTGTGTGTGTGTGTGTGTGTCAGGTGTGATTGACATGGGGGGATTGTGCACATAAGGGGGGGAACACATCTAGAGTATGTTGTGTGTGTCTATCATTGACCTTCTACTTTCCCCCTATTTTGTATGTAGGCTACTCTTAATATTTTAATGTTTTCATCAAATATAACATATTCAACAACACAATTCAATAACGTGCTTTAACCACTAGGTGGTGCAGGTTAAAAAAACAGTGGTCTCGTAAATAAAACATAATAATATCAAACATAATATTACTATTAACTTTATTGCGAAACTAAAACAGAACGGTAAAGAAAAATACAGTTTCAGTCTCTATTTGAAGCTTATGCATTCAATCAATCAATGTTTATTTATATAGCCCAATATCACAAATGTTACATTTGTCTCAGTGGACTTCACAGTTTGTACAGAATATCAGCATTGTACCATGAACCTGTCTAGACCTGTAACAGTCAACTGCTTGAGGAGTTGGAAAGGTAATTTCTGAAGATGTTACAAATAACACACAGCATACAATGCCATAATAACTTTGTATTATTAGTGTAGGACACCATGTATAACATCTGAAGATGTGTAGTTTTATTCATGTTTTCACATAATTATAATAATAATAATAATAAAATAAAATAATAATAATACAGGATATTGCTATAATATTTCACATATTGTAGTTCTATGGAAATATTATAGCTGATAATGTATATATATATATATTATATATATATAATGTAATATATCAGATATTAATGTGTATACACATCTGATTTGTAAAACATCACATACAGAAAGGTATATCCGTCATTTAATGTTAAGCTATTGAAATTGTGATTCCATAGATGTGTCTCCCATCACCCAAAACCCCTGACTATTCTCTCAACTCAGTATTTACATTCTTTAATTCAAAGAAAATCAGTAATATCTTTAAAAACTACAAGTCCCTTTCTATCAGCTGTGCATGGTGTAAATATAGCCTATTTACCAATTGGATCAAATGTAAAAGTCAGCCGAATTACTATTGATACTGCAAGGAGACGTATTGTGTGAAGAGAAATGGAAGATGTTGTTTAATTGTTGATATATTTATGATCCACGTCACATATTCAGTTTCGGCGGCATTTCTTCCAGTTTGTCTAGAGGTCTTCTAATCAGGGCTCTATAAATAGAGAACTACGGCAGATGTGTAATATTTAATGCAGCCGAACGGTGTATTACAATGCCGTTATGTGATGACTTCCAAAGAGAAAAGCAAGTACACTCGGAATAAAGTATTATTTTATTTTTTTTAAATGTTTTCGGATTTCATATCGCATAAACACCATATCCCAGCGTGCACTGCGGCTAAAACATCCAATCGACGAGCTTCAACGATAGCTGGGGATTATGGGTAGTTCGATGTTTTAGCCTATCAAACCCTCTGAAAAAATAAATATATCTCTCAGAATCGAAAGGGAAAAACCTATGGGAAAATCACAATAGCATTGTACACAATTTATGTTGTGTAATTAACAAGGATAAACTGATGTTTTTTAGTGGATGAGTACTGGAGGGGAATACGGTTTTATTATGAAAACTTCGAGACCGGAAATACTGTTTTCACCCCGTGAGGGTTGACGCTAACTTTACATGGACGCTGCCGCATATACAGATTATCCTGGCGAGACCTTAAATCATCTTTGTAATATCTATCAAACTATAAATCCTACACATCCACTGGACGTGGATTCTGAAAGTACAACACTTCTCTCTAGAAATCTAATCAAAAAGCATTTTAATGGCCAAACTATCCTACAATTTAGGATTTTCCAGAGAGGGTTATTTGTGAATATATTACCCTCCGTAGCGTTTGCATTCAACGGGAGCACTAGAGGTCTAACACTTTGAAACGTGATTATAGGTCGTATTAAGCGCTTGAATAAATAACCTATTTGGTCGTAATAAGGGCTTGAACAATCGACCTATTAGATCGTATGAGTTGGAGGACTTGTTGCAAAGTACACAAGCCCATTTGTATTGCTTCCATATAATACCAATAAGCATTGCTAGTTGAGAGCTGTATACATTTCCCTGTGTGTGAAAAGGTTTCAGACAGTGTTAACCTCTTAAGCCCTGAGCCTGTTTTTCAGGTTTCAGGCTCGAAAATGCCACTAACACAACAAAGACTATATCTTCACTTCTAAAAGGGGTAAATTAATAATCTTTTCTCTCAAAGCAAGGTTGCATCTGTGAGTTGGATGTAGAAGTGTCAGAATCAATATAGATGTTTTTATTTTAAAGTAAATTCAGATGGAACATAGTAAAAACATGTACATTCTAATGTCCGCCTAAAAGAAACCCATTACTTATAGTGAAAACCACCCTTTAATGATGGGTTAGTAGACTAAAAGCTTTAGCAATCCAAACTATAACATATAATTAGTACCCTGTATCAAGATTGATGCAAAACAAGTGAAATTTGTCCTTTTTAGAGAGGTTTAGAAAAATAAAGTCCAGGCGGACTCACCTCTGGGTAATTTGGGAACCATCAGTTCCATTTGACCTTTTTCACTGTAAAAATCATTGTATTACTTAGAATTATCACTATAGGTATTCATTCCATCCAAATACAACTGTTGTGAAAAAAAATAAATAAAAAAAAACATACGAAGAGTTTGGTTCCAAAACGCTATAAATCCATGTTGATTAATTTGAGTAAAAATGTATTTTCTTTACCAAGAAAAGTGGCAAGTTAAAACCACTATTTTCTGTTTCAAACTTTCACATAGCATCTTGAGGTTATAATAACATTACAAATTAAAATCCAGAATTAGATTTTCAAAGATTTATTTTAAAAACTGATCATTTTTTCCCCAAAATGCAATAAATCCATGACATGTTTTTTTCCCTCCAAAATGCAATAGATCCATTTTATTTTTCATATTGAAACTGTGCAAAAATACATAACAGTAAGTCAGTTGATACATATGAAAACCTCTGAACTTGGTCAATACTAAACTTATATATGGGCTCTGGGCCAACAATACATCAATCATCGCTCCCAAAATGCATTTAACGGGTCATCTTGTTAATGCTACACATTCATTACAACAATAAAACATTACATGTGAGGAAAATGTATCATGAACAAGAACAACAATATCACATTAGACCACAGAAATTCCAAAATCACATTCATCTTTGCCATGTTACATTCATATTAGTGCTGTACGTTGTACGATTGTCTTGTGCATACTATAAATCCATTGCATTCATATCACTATATCAGCCTGTCCTCCTACAAAAAACGACCATATAGGTCGATTGTTCAGCAGCTAAATACGACCCAGAGGCACGTTTTAAAGTGTAGCACCTCTAGTGGTCGTGTAAGAAACAACATGCTCCTGTCGATTGCAAACGCTCCGGAGGGTCGTTTATTCACAAATAACCCTCTCTGGAAAATCCTAAATTGTGGAATAGTTTGGCCATTAAAATGCTTTTTTATTAGATTTCTAGCGAGAAGTGTATATTGTACTTTTAGAATATACGTCCAGTGGATGTGTAGGATCTACAGTTTGATAGATATACGAAGATTATTTGAGGTCTCGCCAGGAGAACGTGTATATGGGGCAACTTCCATGTAAAGTTAGCGTGGGTGAAAACAGTATTTCCGGTCTCGAAGTTTTTATAATAAACCGGAAGTATTCCCCACACTGTCAAATGATTACACATTGATATCTCCATTACTCAAAAACTAAAAAACATCAGTTTATCCTTGTTAATTACACAATATTGATTGGTTTAAATTGTGTACAATGCTTTTGTGTTTTTAACCTTGGATTCGGAGAAACAAATTGTTTTTTCGGAGTTTAGACACTACAGAGTTTCCGAAGACACTACACTACCCAGAATCCCCAGCTATCGTTTGGGACTACAACATCCGCCTTGCTTTACAAACCCCGTGATTAGCCCTCAAGCTCTGTGATTGGATATTGGAGTGGCAGTGCGACAAGGTTACGCTGTCAAACAGCTCTTTGAAATGGAATGGAACCACGGCAGACTTTCCAAAACTGGACTTGGACGGGTCCAGCCCTCCCCCCCAGAATTACACTTGCTGGCTATTGTGTGTTTTGCAACATGTTCTATGGCACGTCTCTACTGGGAAATGTAGTTTTAAAAGACGTTTTCGTATTTCCCACAATTAGAAGTTGCCAGTATTAAACTGTATACATCCCTGGAGGTTTAGGGGATACGAAACACATTGGTGTTATCAGATTTAAAACATATAATTAATACATGGGTGAAAATTGCTTGTGTCCATAATGGGCAGCATTAATACCACATGACAGCTAAGGTCAGAAGAGCTTTATTTAACAGCTGGTCTTATGTCTGTGACCCCTCCTGTTGTTAATTGATAAGCCTGAAACATGCACTTGTCAAGGTTCAGATGCACATTTAGCACATATGGCAGTAGCCATCGATTATCTTAAGTTAAGATACTTTATTGATCCCAAGTTGGGAAATGTTTTTGTTACAGCAGCATGTACTACTTTGTTCTACTCCACTACAATTCAGAGGTTAACCTGGTATTTTTACTCTACTACATTTATTTTTGTTACTTTGCAGATTCTGATTAATGATGTGAAATATAAACAACCCTTAAATCAGACTTTAGTTACACCTGAGTAAAATTCAGCCTTATCAGTTTGTCTGTGTTGCACATCCTCCTGTTAATATCTTTGGACGTCCTGCACTAAACTGTTTTATTGTAGAGATCACTACAGTATCTTCTTGATATTTTCCATTCTATATTTCTATCATTGACCCCTATTTTGTATGGAGGCTACTCTTAATATTTAAATGTTTTCATCAAATATAACTTATTCAACAACTAAATTCAATAACGTGCTTTAACCACTAGGTGCGGTTTAGACCAGTGGTCTAGTTAATAAAACATAATAATATCGTACATAATATGACTATAAACTTTATTGTGAAATTAAAACAGAACGTTAAAGGAAAATACAGTTTCAGTGTCTCGATGTGAAGCTTATGCATTGTACCATGAACTTGTATAGACCTGTAACAGTCAACTGCATGAGGAGTTGGAAAGGTAGTTCAGAAAATCAGTAATATCTTTAAAAACTACAAAAAAGTCCCTTTCTATCAGCTGTGCAGCGTTATGGTGTAAATACAGACTATCTACTAATTGGATCAAATATAAAAGTCAGCCGAATTAGTGTTGATACTGCAAGGAGACGTATTGTGTGAAAAGAAATGGAAGATGTTGTTTAATTGTTGATATATTTATGGTCCACGTCACGTATTCAGTTTTGGTGGCATCTCTTCCAGTTTGTCAAAAGGTCTTCTGATCAGGGCTCTATAAATACATATCTAGGGCAGATATGTAATATGTAATGCAGCCGAACCGTGTATTGCAATGCCGTTATGTGATGACTTTCAAAGAGAAAAGCAAGAACACTCGGAATAAAGTATTATTATAATTTTTTTAATGTTTTCCGATTTCATATCACATAAACACCATATCCCGACGTGCATTGCGGCGTGATTTTAGCCTATCAAAACCTCTGAAAACAGAAATGTGTCTCTCAGAATCGAAAGAGAAAAACCTATGGGAAAAACACAAAAGCATTGTACACAATTTAAACCAATTAATGTCGTATATTTAACTAGGATAAACTGATGTTTTTTAGTGGATGAGTCGTGCAGATATCACTGTTAACTCATTTGATCATTGGTTTTATTATGAAAACGGCGAGACCGGAAATACTGTTTTCAACCCGTAACTTTACATGGAAGCTTGCTGCATATACACGTTCTCCTGACGAAACCTCAAATCATCTTCGTAATATCTATCAAACTATATATCCTACATATTGACTGGACGTGGATTCTAAAAGTACAATATATACTTCTCGCTAGAAATCTAATCATAAAGCGTTTTAATGGCCAAACTATCCTACAATTTAGGATTTTACAGAGAGGGTTATTTGTGAATAAACAACCCTCTGTAACGTTTGCACTAGAGGCCGACAATTTTAAAACGTAATTATAGGTCGTATTAAGCGCTTGAACAAACGACATATTTGGTCGTAATAAGGGCTTAAACAATCGACCCATTTGGTCGTATGAGTTGGAGGACTTGTTGCACTATATCTGTGTAAAGAATGTGTGCCCAAGCAATACATCAGACAGCTATAGGCTAAGTAGAGATGTCCCGATCCGATCACGTGATCGGAGCCGATCACGTGATTTTCAAAAGATCGGGGATCGGGAGAAAAAAATCGGGGATCGGGATGTTTTATATATTTTTTATTTTTTATTTAATGTTACAAAACAAAAATGACCATGTTCACGTCTTAAAGTCATCCTGAGGACTTAGTTTTGGTTTAAATTACACAACATCATGTATGTGTTGCTTTCTTTGGGCTTGTTTTCATAAACCTGGTTGCTTATTTCTCTGAAATCTGGCAACAGAGTGGGCGCAGTGTCTAATAGTAGCAGTAAGCTATCGAGAGGCTACGTTCAGCTGGTGACTCCGGAGTCGGGACAGAGAAAATATCAGGAGTTTGGAAGTATTATAAAATTGAAAACGAAGGCAGTGTAACAGCCAGATGCAATGTTTGCAAGGCAGAGGTTCCGCGTGGTGGAAAGAACAGAGCTACGTTCAACACGACCAATCTAATACGCTACCTGAGAAACAAACACCAACAACAACACGGCGAGTACACAGCGGCCACTCAGGTAACGGCACTGAAACAACCGACACTTTCAGAGACTTTTAAAAGGAAAGAGAAACTGCCCCAGAACAGTGAAAAGGCCAACACAATAACAGCCAAGATAGCTGAATTCATCGCGTTGGATGACCAGCCGTTATCTGTTACCTTTTTTTTCTCTTAATGCATTGCATAAAGATCGGATCGGGAAAAATCGGTATCGGCATATTGTCAAAATCAAATGATCGGAATCGGATCGGGAGCAAAAAAAGGTGATCGGGACATCCCTAAGGCTAAGTGATACTAATTCCTTAAGTAGGCTACATTTTAACATGAAAACAAATGAAAAAATAGCAAGAAACTTAAACATTAAAGATTCAAAAGAAAAGCTTAATTGGGCCTTGTTCACTTCATGATATAACCTAGGCTACACATCAGGCTGCATTGACAAGCCAGTGATGTGCTTGTTGTGAATTAAGCTGTCATTATCTAGCCTGTGTAGTCCAGCCTATCGAATCAACATAGCGTCGTTTAATGATCCACACGTTTTAAGAGCAGGCAGTCCTGTATGAATAATATAATTCGTAAATCAAAATTAAACTCACCCAAAACTCTGCAAAAGGTGGCCTTGCAGACAGGAATTTTTGTAGGATGATCTTCGGTCAGCAAATGATATTCATTAGTGACCTCCCTATCGTTCTGTATATCGCTGTTGACAACCTTTGGACGTCTCCGCTGAACTTTTTTGACAGTGATCAGCTGCAAAAGGCCTTGATCCTGCTCGATTTGAGTAGATCCATATTAAAAACACTGAACATTTTTTAATAGATCCCCTGGGGTCAATGTGTCTGCGTGACAGAAGTTTGCTTTTATATGAGAATGATAACAAGTGACAGCCGGCATTTTTCCTCCTCCCGAGTGTCTCATTTTCTTAATCTCCTCACGTACATGATTACATTTCGATGGCTTGCGTTTCTTCCCCACCGCAGAAACCACCACAGGTTCATCAATGCCGTCAAAATTATTCATGTTTTTATTGTTTGTTGAAGTAGATAATGACGAAAGCCGGTACATTCAGGGTGCCGCCATTATTGTTTACACTACGTGGAATGCTCTGTGATTGGTTGAGGTGCGTGGAATGGTGCGCTGTGATTGGTTGGGCGGATGTATCGCATTCTGTAGAGAAGGGAGACTGGCGTTTGTCGCTGTTTGGAAAGAAAGTGAGAAAACAGGACAGAATAACACGGCGGATATCGCGTTTTGCGGAAAATTGAATGTTGACTTTTCAATACCGACACAATACTGATTTCGGTGGGAACTAATTTTTTTCAAAAGTGGCGTTTATCGCATTTTGGAACCAAACTCTTCATACTCTGTTATCCTCTTAAGCCCCACGGACCCGGTTCTGGGGCCGAAATCACGTCATTTGCAGGAAACAACGTCTAAGGAACCTTAATATTTAATAAACTATGAATATTTTATTTTTAACCTTCTTTTTCAAAAAGAAACACACAATGCTAACAGTAAACCTCTGAATTAGCCCGAGCGAAAAATGTAAACCTATTACTGCACCGAAGATCACTCCTAGATCCTTTATTACTTATCCTAGCTACACATCCAACACATCTGAGTTTCTTACCGTTAAAAGGGTATGGAACATTAATAGTTTTATAAATGTTAAGAAGCCCTGAGACATAGTCTCGTAAAAAAACGGTGGGAGGGGTCCACTGGGGGGACCCTAGGGCTTAAGAGGTTAATGGAAATTATGTGCACAAGGGAGGCAGGCATTTAAGTGCTCCAGCAGCCTTCCTCGTGGATGTATTTGTTCTGTCCATTGTACTTGGAAATGATTTACTGCTTCAGAGAGTTCTCACTGTGGGAAAATGGACTCAGAGAAATCAATCCCAAATGTGACCCTTTGAGGGCAATACATTGATCTCTTTCAGGATGAACTATTCATGCTTCTTCCCTTTGCTTCCTTGGAAGATGTTTCAGTAAACAACTTCAGACATGGCTTTCTTTAACTAAACCACCATGAAAGGAATAAATAGCAACAACCGCTACCTAATACAATATATATAAAGAAATGCAGTCCATATGTTCTATTTGTTGGCGTGTCTCAAACAGTAATACAAGGATGCATTGAAATGAAGGTTTTTAATCATCTCGCTTGGAGTTTCATTCCTCTCCAGTCTTCCACCAATAATGTAAAATGAGGCAAGCTAAATAAATAAATAAAACATTTATATAACAGCTAATTTCAAAGAGTGGTTGAACCGTGGTTTACATTGACAACATTATATCTACATTTAAGAAATAAATACCAAAAGTTTAGCACACAAGGAAAGGTTTACGTCAAAGGGATAATTAGACTATAATAGGCAGCTGTGAGCTATTCACCAGATCGATGATCAAGTGATTGTGAAGCATGAATCCTTTTATCATATTAGGAGAAAAATCATTAAGTTGAAATTTCTCTGACTCGTCCCGTGTGATCAATATGGACCTGCTCTTTGACATAAAGGGTCCTGATCATTACACAACAGGCGTATAAGAACCTGGGACCTGCCCTCAGCCTAGATATTGCTTTAGGTATACTGTAATAGGCTATTTTAATAGAAAAAACTTTACGACATAACCCAAAAAGGTGATTCTCAAATAGTCTCATACTTGCAAGTGCAAAAAACATATAAACTAAAAGGTGCTGTGTCCAGGAGTATAGAGCACATTTTGCAACCTGCTGGAGCAGCAGTTCTAGAATTACACACGCACGCGCGCGCACACACACGCGCACGCGCGCACACACACACACACACACACACACACACACACACACACACACACACACACACACACACACACACACACACACACACACACACACACACACACACACACACACACACACACACACACACACACACACACACACACACACACACACACACACACACACACACACACACACACACACACACACACACACACACACACACACACACACACACACACACACACACACACACACACACACACACACACACACACACACACACACACACACACACACACACACACACACACACACACACACACACACACACACACACACACACACACACACACACACACACAATGAAGGCTATCAACGTGATGATCCCTATAGCAGGCAGACCTAACAAAAGGTTTACTCCGGGGCTGAATACATTAAGGAGCTCCCTGCTGCCTCACTGTGATTGTTACTAAAACAGATAATTAATAAGAGGTGAGATGACAGGAGAGGAAAGAGAAGAGAAGTTATTCCAAAAGGATAATGTAATATAGTGCCCTGTGACACATTTGCATAATAATGTTATCTCCTTCACAAAATGAAAGTCCGCTTTGTTTGGTAATGTATGTGTTTGACACATTAAAGAATGGGGAAAGTGGAGGGTAAACTCGCCTAAGCGTGTTACCTCGCTCTTTTCCTTCTCTCATTCTCTAACTCCTTATTCTCCTGTCTTGCTTTGAGCGGTGGGAGATAGATGCATAGAAACATTGTCACTTGTGCTCTTGCTAAAATTCAGATTCATCACTTTGTGACACATTTAGATTGTCTTTTCAGAAGTAAACTTGTGAAAGTTGGTTAAAAAGAGAAAACATTTGAAGAAAAATGCATACTAACATTCATTTAAATGAAGACAAATCCTTATGAAATATCATTCAAAATAGCACATACATTTGTTTTGGGTGAAAAAGTTCTTCAGTACATAGAGAAGCATATGGTTACTAAAACTGATAATAGAAATTAAATTCACAGAGAGCAATCATGAACAGTATACAAGGGGGAAATTAAGGAAAAAAGCAAATAGCATTAAAACGTATTAACTTATTTGCGCCATAACCAATTTTTTATCTGAAAAGAGCTTCCCATCATAATGCAAATCAATTAAACCACTTTTTTAGAAAAACAAGTAATGTCACAATTTCGGCATCCATTTTCGAAGCATAATTTCCCCTGATATCCAAAATCCCAAATATTACTGCACTGACAATTTAAGACGCTTAAAGGTCTTCTTCTTAACTACTCAGGTGAGTGAGGTTTTTATTACACACAAAACCGGCCAACACGTGTTACCTGATTCTCAAACGAGGAGGAGATGTTACCGCATGCACAAGCAACGTAACTCAGGAGAGTCATTTTCACTGGGCAACGATAGGAATCAGGACACCATAGATATTGTAGCTTCTACATTGGTTATGAAACCAGTGATAACAGGACCTTATGTAACATGGTGTAGGAAAAACCCAAAAGTGCTTAATCCCAACATCCCTAAAGTATATATGCAGTGTTTGTTAGTGAAACACAGCAGAAAGTGATTTCAATAATTAGTTTTATTTTTAAGTGTAAGTATGTACAGTTCCAGCTGTTTGTGATGAAATAAGCACTCTTTGCTACTTTATTCAAAATATGGCAATAAACTACACATGATGATGCGTATTGTTCTCCCCATTCTTTTCTGCCATTCCTCTTAGCAAAAACCATGGTTGTTCCAAATGCCCGGTCCCAAACATGTATCGTGCAGCCTGATTCTATCTCAGTGCGCATACTAATTGCATGTAAGCTCAAACATACATGAATCACCACTGATTACATCTAAAACAATATTGACAATCATGTTCTTGACCAACCAAGGTAACATCTGTTAAATATGTAAGCTATAGCTTGACCTGGTATACTAAAATGATGGAAAAAGTGAAGGTGAAGTTCCTTGCTGATTCCCTTGTGATGTGTTGGCTCCGTAAACATACTGCACCTGCAGCTGAATAGGGCTTTTCATTTCATCCAAGGTTCTTTTCTAAGGTTGAAATGTCATTTTCTCTAAACTAAAAGAATATTTTAACACAATGGTGGGCGTTCAAAAAGGTGTTTATACAGTGGGCAGCAACAATCAACACTATATACACATTTTAAAGTGAAAAAAGCACAACGCTCTGGGTCTTTGCTTTGGCAAACTTTCCCCAGCTGTTAGCCTACTATTCAGTTTACTCTGCGTAGGTGGAGGAGTGCGGCTCAACCTCCAGAGGGTTCTCCTTGCACTCAATATCTGATTGTTACCATCTGCTTCAATGGAATACCGACAACAAACAATACAGACATTTCAACTTAAGTGGAAATGCAACAAAATAATGTAGGTGACACAATCACTTTCTGGAATATGAATCAGAATATGAAGCTGAAACACATAACTTTTGTTAATTTAACTTCAGAATGAGACTTCATTCACAATGGACACATGTAAAAACTGCTTTGGTGCATGTAAACTAAATCAGAAGCTGATTACTTGGAATACAATACAAGTAAAGCCTTTAAAAAAAAAATTCTGGAAGAGCTTTGTGTCATTTTGTCTGCTGTGTAACCAAATCAAAATCAAATCAAATGTTATTTATGTAGACCTATATCACAAATGAAACCCTTGTCTCAGGGGGCTTTACAATGTGTGCTGTATGACAACCAGGACCTTAACCCAGTTAATCAGAGTTCAAAACAATGCCAAGATGTATCATGTTATGAAAAGACTGGTCAGCCCTGCTAATGCTGATAGCTGGGGACAGATAATAAATTAAGTATCGGTGGGAGCTTTGGCACTATGGGGCTGTACATGCTGTACAAGCTGTATTTGATATTAATTCATTATGCTAATGTAGCTGCTGTATTCCCATAACTGAAGCCCAAGTGAATGTGTTTGGCGTCAAGTGTGTGAATGTGCATGCAAGCATACGAGTGTGTCAATGTGTGTGTTGATACATGTGCATTTGGCTCAATGTCAGAAAAACGTTAATGATGCTTTTCATTTTACACTTTTAATGAGGATATAGAAAGTAAGGTCACAACAATGTGCACGGAAGCGCACCATTTTGTATCTTAGATAATTACTGATTCACGGTGGAAGTTACAAGGACAGTCCAAACTGAAAAATGCATGAAAGGAAAAAATAATGCTTGAAGAAGAATACAAGCAATATGTGTGTTAAGAACATGGAGAATGTCCCTTATTCCATCAGTAAAACTGTTATCCAGAGATAGAGTTCCTTGTTCTCAAGGGACATGTTGTACTGTGTGTGTGTGCGTGTGCGTGTGCGTGTGCATGTGCGTGTACGTGTGCGTGTGTGTGTGTGAAACAGAGCTATCATTGACAGCATGGAGACTGTGGAAATGGACAAAGACATGTTGTGGACTGACTGCTTGTATAAACAACGGCCTGATTCATCTACTGAGCTCTACTTGCCGCAGTGAACAACACTTGGAACTTGGACGTCATTCAGATGATGAATGATGCTGTATTCATTGCATGACAAATTCAATCCATTACTGTGAAACAATAGTATCATTGGAGTTAGCAGTGATACATTATGGTAGAATATAGCTGCTTTGACCACCATTTAATTTACTATAATATAACACTGTTAATGTTCATAACACAATACACCCTAATGAATATGTCATTATGTGCAACAGCGTCAATAGAATTAGCTGTCATGTTGTGGTTCATGAAGAAGACACCATGACATCATGTCAGACCCCTGATATTGTGTATTCTTTTTCAGATAAATAAGACATTGTTAATACTGAGAATAAAGCCGGAGAATGGAGCTGACAGTTAGTGAAGCACAATTCAATTATCTTATGGACAGAGGTGTGGGCTCCATAAAACCCCAATCTGATCAGTTTACGACAAAACTAAAATATGCTGTTTATGAGCTTTGTTTTGCATTCATTACGTAAAGATCACAACTGTCACGATCTGTCTTTATGGTGTCTTGTCTAGATCTATTTTTGGTTTTCTGTCTGCGTTTTGTCTTGTTTAAATCTGTCTGTGGTTCCCTGTCGTTAGTTTCCCTGGTGTGTCTAATTTACCCGATTGTGTTCACCTGGTGTCCCCGTGTTTTCTCCTCCCTCCTCACCTGTGTCTTGTTTGTATGATTAGTCTTGTGTGTATTTAAGTTCTGGTTTTTCATGTCTTTGTCGGTTCGTCTTGTGTCATGACTAGTTTGTCGGTGAGTGTTCTGTTTTGTCTTTGTTTATCACCTAGCCTTGAAATAAAGGAATTTTCACTTTATTCTGCATTTGGGTCCTGCCTGCTTCACACACCGTAACATTACGAACCGACCAAAAATGGACCCAGCAGATGATCCATGGGAGGTTGAATTACAGCATTTAACCTTCTATCTGGCTTGCTGCTTCGATTGGTGGAAGGGAGCGTCCAGTGTTCGGCAGAAGTGGGCCGCTCTGGTAGAGGCGCACCGTTTGGCAGAAGAGAAACCATGTTTTGTTGAGTTCTTACCTGACTGGATTTTGGACTTCCTTCAAGCATGTGATTCCCGGCCTGCTAGCCCTAGGCATGCTAGCTCCATGTCTCCCAATTCCCAATCTGGCACCATACGCCTTGGTGGGTTCCGCCTGAAGTCAACCCGTGCTTCTGCCCCAGTTCCTGCTCCTGTCCAGGAGTCGTATTCCGGAACTCGTCTGGCTTATGGAGGTCCACGGAGTATTCAGGCGGCTGCTAAGAGGAGGAGTCGTCGCAAGGCCAGGCTAGCAGCCTGAGCCCCAACAGCCATGGTTCCGGCTCCAGTGCCGGCCCCAGCAGCCATCGTTCCGGCTTCAGTACAGGCCCCAGCAGCCATGGTTCCAGCCCCAGTTCTGGCCCCAGCAGCCATGGTTCCAGCCCCAGTTCTGGCCCCAGCAGCCATGGTTCCAGCCTCAGTCCTGGCCCCAACAGCCATGGTTTCGACGCCAGCTCCCCATGTCCTGTCGGCGTACCGGCCGACTCCAGCACCTCGTCTCCTGCTGGCTCTCCAGCCGACGCTAGCTCCCCGAGTCCAGTCAGCATACCGGCCGACTCCAGCCCCCCGTGTTCTGTTGGCGAACCAACTCTCTCAAGTCACCCCTCCAGTTCCCTCTCGAGTCCCCTCTCAAGTCTCCTCTCGAGTTCCTTCTCGAGCTACCTCTCGAGTCCCCTCTCGAGTCATCTCTCAAGTTTCCTCTCCAGTTCCCTCTCGAGTCCCCTCTCGAGTCTCCTTTCAAGTCACCCCTCCAGTTCCCTCTCGAGTTCCCTCTCGAGTCCACTCTCAAGTCTTCTCTCCAGTTCCCTCTCAAGTCCCCTCTCGAGTTCCCTCTCGAGTTCCCTCTCGAGTCTCTTCTCGAGTCTCCTCTCAAGTCTCCTCTCCAGTCACCTCTCGAGTTCTCTCTCGAGTCCCCTCTCAAATCACCTCTCGAGTTCTCTCTCAAGTCTCCTCTCCAGTCACCTCTCGAATTCTCTCTCGAGTCCCCTCTCAAATCACCTCTCGAGTTCTCTCTCGAGTCCCCTCTCAAATCACCTCTCGAGTTACCTCTCAAGTTTCCTCTCGAGTTCCCTCTCAAGCCCTCTCTCGAGTTCCCACTCAAGTCCCTACTCCTGTCCCGTTGGAGGTTCCGCTGGGGACCCTGCCAGCTCCTTGTCCTGTCCCATTGGGGGTCCCGCCGACTACTCTCCTGCCGGGGGTCCTGCCAACCCTTTGTCCTGTCTCGTTGGAGGTCCCGCCGTCTACTCTCCTGCCGGGGGTCCTGCCAATCCTATGTCCTGTGCTGTTGGAGGCCCCGCCGTCTACTCTCCTGCCGGAGGTCCTGCCAATCCTATGTCCTGTGCCGTTGGAGGCCCCGCCGACAACTCTCCTGCCGGGGGTCCTGCCAATCCTATGTCCTGTGCCGTTGGAGGCCCCGCCGACTACTCTCCTGCCGGGGGTCCTGCCAACCCTGTGTCCTGTCTCATTGGAGGCCCCGCCAACTACTCTCCTGCCGGGGGTCCTGTCAACCCTTTGTCCTGTCTCGTTGGAGGTCCCGCCGTCAACTCTCCTGCCGGGGGTCCTGCCAATCCTATGTCCTGTGCCGTTGGAGGCCCCGCCGACAACTCTCCTGCCGGGGGTCCTGCCAATCCTATGTCCTGTGCCGTTGGAGGCCCCGCCGACTACTCTCCTGCCGGGGGTCCTGCCAACCCTGTGTCCTGTCTCATTGGAGGCCCCGCCAACTACTCTCCTGCCGGGGGTCCTGTCAACCCTTTGTCCTGTCTCGTTGGAGGTCCCGCCGTCAACTCTCCTGCCGGGGGTCCTGCCAATCCTATGTCCTGTGCCGTTGGAGGCCCCGCCGACTACTCTCCTGCCGGGGGTCCTGCCAACCCTGTGTCCTGTGCCGTTGGAGGCCCCGCCGACTACTCTTCTACCGGGGGTCCTGCCAACCCCATGTCCTGTTTCGTTGGAGGCCTCGACATTACATGTCTCGCCGGGGGTCCTGCCAACTCCTTGTCCTCTTCCGTGGGGAATCTTGCCGACACCTGTCCCACCGGCTCTGGTTAGTGTCCGGTCAACACCGGCTCCTGCCCGGTCCCCTGAGAGCTGTGGCCTTTGCCCCTCCTCGAACTCTGCCTTGCCCCCGGACCGTCAGCCCGAGAACCCCTTTTTGAACTCTGCCTTGCCCCCGGGCCGTCCGCCCGAGATCCCTTCCTGGTCCTCTGCTGTGCTCCTGAGCGGTCAGCTCAGTCCCGTCCTCCTGACCCCCTCCACCCACCCTGGTGGCCTAGTGATACGTCCCACCTCTGGACCCCCTCCACCCACCCTGCTTGAGGTTTTGGACTTTTGTGTTCTTTTTTTGGGACGTCTGGGATCCGTCCCTTGAGGGGGGGGTACTGTCACGATCTGTCTTTGTGTCCCCGTGTTTTCTCCTCCCTCCTCACCTGTGTCTTGTTTGTATGATTAGTATTGTGTGTATTTAAGTTCTGGATTTTCTGTCTGTCTTTGTCGGTTCGTCTTGTGTCATGACTAGTTTGTCGGTGAGTGTTCTGTTTTGTCTTTGTTTATCACCTAGCCTTGAAATAAAGGAATTTTCACTTTATTCTGCATTTGGGTCCTGCCTGCTTCACACACCGTAACAACAACATCCAGCATGTGATGCATCAGTAGGATACACTTTCTGTTGAGACACATACATATCCAATAATCTGATATTCTGCATATAGAATGTATGTGGCTCTCTTCTTTCTTAAAGGTTAACATACATCACTGTAAGATTTGGATTAGCATGTGACTTTCCTGGTTTATTCTCCAGTACACAAGATGAACACATGTGTTAGATAATACTTGGTTCTGATTAAAAGTCAAAGCGATTTCCTGTGATATCAACACTTTAAGGAGGAAGTAAACTATGACTTCAAAGATTAATTGCGGCAAGACTAACTGGATAATAGTTCTGTTATTTAGGTCATGCCAAATAAATATATACTATTGCTATATTGTGTGATGCAATTGTATAGTGTTAATTCAAAGCGTAGATTTCCTGAAGCACATGTTCACATTTCACTGTACAGTCAATACAGGCTGAAGTAAACAGCCCAGTGGCGTTGAACGGAGCAAAGCTCTCAACATGACAATGACTTTGTAAATACAGGGATTACTGCAGCCACTGCTGAACACAGTCATGTCTAACAGCGGAAGTACACAGTTTGAGATCAATGGAGCAACAATATCTTTTTATTCTGTGACAACACTGCGTTTCTCCAGAGCCTGAGACACAAACACTCTGCGGAGATTGTGTGACTGAAACAAAACAGTATGCTTTTGTATTTAGTTTAAGACGTTCTCTTGTTTGAGATAGGGTAAACAATTACCATATAGATTGGATTTTGACAATGGAGACACTGATTATACAGTTGTTTTTATCTATTTTCTTTGTTTTCTTCTGGCTTGGAAAATAAGACATTTTTCAAGCCTTTACAATGCAGAAATAATTCACTCATTAATTGTGTGGTTTAAATATGTCATAAGTCATAACTTGTTCTGTGTTTTCCTAAACATAAATCAACTATGGCAGAGCAGTCTGACCTTAAACAAACAAATAACCAATCAGAAATGATCCCGACCAGAGATTTCAGGAAACACCAAACACAAAGTTAAAAGAAAAACAACTTAAGGCCCAGCACTTTTAACTCATAAGCTCATTATCACTAACACACTCATGTCAAGAGGACACCAATGGGCATTCATTACATTTGTGGGCAGCAACCATTGAAAGAACATTACTTGAACTGCTGTTCATACTTAACATGGAAAATTAGCTACATAATCCTGCTTTAGTTGACCAAGCTATCTTCCTGTGTGAGTTATATACAAAGATCTGCCACAGAACAATGGCAAGAGAGTTTTATAAACCGTAGAGAGGCTTTTGAGTGGGCCATTTCATACAAGAAACACTAATGAGTCCAATGCCTGTATCAGTATTCAACAGACTGAAACAGAGGAAGCGAGTAAAACATTTCCACTGAGGTTACGTACACAGACCCCGTCATTGTAATTAGCATTGAACCAGCCATGGGTATTCTGTCTCTTAACAACTATAGCTTCCTTTCATGGACTCATTACAGCAACATTTGCATTGTTATGTTCTAGTATCTTCTAAGACTTAAGGTATGTGACTCTGGCAGCACTTCTGTATGACAGTTGTTTGGACTACTTTGTGTTCAGTACTTATTAGCAAATGTTAGAATGCTAACAAAGAAGATACAATTCATACTCTCAAACAGATGCCTTACCTCATCTTTATAAAGTACATTTACACTGGATTAAGAGAATGTCATGCTTCAGTGCCTTTCTGTCAGTGTGAGTATAAGTGTGTTTGTAACACAGAACATAATTACTCCAGATACTCAATGTTTATTCATATTTTGAAAATGTGTCATAATGAAACCTGGGGTTTTCACATAGTGTGTAAGCAATTTCAGACTTTGAAATGTTGGCTGATGGCCTTCATTCAAAATCTTTGAGCCCTGTGAAGTCAAGGATGGGAATTTCATGACATTAAAAATCCCTATTCGTCATCAGACGTATTACCACAGTGTACATCTCAGCGGCTCTATACTGCAGACTCTGTGGGAGGCTACCTGCTGGGTTCTCAAAGGCCAGATGATTCCACAGCGACAGAACTATCAGGCTGTTCACACACAATCTCTGAATGACACCTTGGAGATCAATTTCTTCCATTTAGCCAGAGTGGAGTCAATAGAGCGAATTAAACTTTCCAGCTCTTCCAGGCTGAACCCTCTGAGCCCAATAACTCCCAAGAGTTCCAGCCGCTCTATGTAGCTTATCAGGCTGCTGTGGCACAGTCAGTTATAGGGTCTATTTCAGTATTATGTGCAATACAAATGAGTGTCAGTAAATCATGGAATATGGATTGAAGACACAAAAGGTTTTAAATAAATGATAATACAGCCCCAGTGTTGGGTGGCTCTCCTCCTGTTTTCACCTGGAGTGATATGGTTTCAGAATGCATTCATTAATACATCATAATCTGTGACACACATATTGTTTAATCCTTGAAACCGTTTTTCCCCTCAACCTTTATATACGATGCAGATATTGAGTCAATGCTGCAACATAGGTCACAAAGAGGATCTGCTGGCAGATTCTTTTATAGGAAAAAGTGCTTTTTAATGGTGCATAGATTTGCTTCAAGGCTCTCCATTCCAAAGGATATAGACCGGGATCCTTTGAGATTAGATTTAGAGGAGAAATGGGTCCACTGCAGAGCGGCCTGATTAATATACCAGACTGTGGGCTCACTGAGTAGCGTTGCCTAAGTAAAGTGAATGAGTTTAGTATGGCTAAGCCAAAGCCTGAAACCTACACCGTAATATATGCAGTCTTTAGAGTGGCACCCTATGAGCTTCTGCTCTAAGACTAAGTACCAAGCTGAGAACTAACACACTGCCTCTGGTTAAAGACGTTCGCAGGTTTAATGTTGCTAAGAAAACACAACAGGAAATAATCTACAGTGTGTATTTCATGAAGATTTAAGGTCATACTTAAGTGCTGCAAAGCAGACCAGAAACTCTCAGTACGATGACAATGACATGGTGGAAAAAATGTATTTCCTTTTCTAAAGCCTGCACAAGGAGGCAGTTTAGATGTCAAGTTGGAAGTATTCATGCGGCTGAACCTATATGTATGAACACAATTGATGAAATGTGAAAAAAAAGATGAATTAAGTAATCATATATTTGTTTTTCACACACTGTCACTCATACTTCTCTTCCAAGGCTATCCCCTCACCCAGTGCCATATAGATAGAATAGTTACGACAACGGAAGTCCAAAAACGGTTATCGTCACGTGGTTCATGTAGACGAGGATCGTTCCCCGGAAGTTCATGGCGGGCAATGTGAATGCATTGAAAACAGGACATAGAACTACGATTTTTGGTAATTATTAGTGAATAAAGGTTTTGATTTGCAATATTTATACAACAAATCGATATGTGTATGTATTTACATCAATATGTTTTAAAAAATGAAATCGAATTTGCTAATATTAAGTGATAATATTAGGATTAGTGTGAACAACTAGTTTACATGTTAGGCTAACAGTGCCTTGGTTAAAGAGCCTGTTGCTGTTTATTTATAGCTTTGAATTCTTTCAAACCAATATTATCTTCTTAAACTTGTATGGTAGTCAGGAGCATCACTTTCTAATGTATATTGATACATTTAGAGGGAGGGGATCTAAAGTAATGCTTTAAAATTCAGATTGGATTCATTTCTACCATTTTATTAAATTCATGGTAGTTTCAGTAATCCCATGGCAATTGAGGACATAAGTTATCTAAATGACTAATGTCATCTTTATGGCTTTCAGAAAGGACAGGAGACCGACAGGTGACTATCAAAGGACTAGCAGCAGCAGCAGGACTAGCAGGACTAGCAGCATATGATGATGATGATGATGATGTTAAATGTGTTGTTTTAGGAACATCCATTGCAAATACATGGAATTCAATAAACATTGAATAGCATATCATGCAGTTTGTCGGTGCCTTTTCCTCCGTGTTGTCCTGGTTTGCTGTGCTGCCTCCTAGTCGCCACTATGGTTTGCTGTGCTGCCTGGGGATGCTCAAATCGCTCAGAGAAAGGAGTACGAATGTACGGCTTCCCCACTGACACAGAGCGGAGGAAAAAATGGCTGGCTCAAGTCAGCAGGAGCAATTTCACGACCAACAGCAACAAAATGTGTGATGTAATTATATACAAACACTGCATTTGCACTTTTTCACAAAACGAAAACCACACCATTGGGAGAGCTTAATGTTTTGTTTAATACAAAAAAACAGGGAAAGGCTTGAAAAACACTGAGAGTTGAGACTCAGGGTGCAGGGTGCAGGTGAGGGTCTCAGTGCAGGTATTCAGGCTCCATTGAATCCCCCTCTGGTTCTTGTGCTGAAAGAGGGAGTAACAGACAGGAGAAAGGGTTATACACACACAGCACACCTATTGGATGGTAAATGCCTTGGGTAGATAAGGTGTTTACTTATATAAAACAGTAGTATTAAACTTACCTTGTGTTTTCACTCTCACTTAAGTCCCTCTCCCTTTGCCATCAATCCAAAATTAGCTGAGCTGCAACATTATACAGACAGGTAATAATCAACAGAATCACAAGGACACAATATGGCTCTGCTAAAAACACTCACTCTTACACGCACCAAAGTTATATTTATATAATATTTAACTCCCTCCACCCCCGCATACAATCCCGTTTAGAAGCCCCTCTTCTCTAATTCAACATGTTGGACGAAATGACATTAAGAGAACGGAATTTACAATTAAAAGGCTGTTCAACGTGTGTTGCTAACTTGCTTAGGTATGCTAGCTTAATCTGTTATCTGTAAACGTTCCCTAAATCTACTAATTTAGGGATAATCCACTGACATCCTTTAATACACATGTTCATTTGAATCAGATGTACCGATAATATCCACAATATAAATCTTTAAACTTCTTCTTACCTTTAAAAGTCCGTCACGAACGGTCTATTATGCTGTAACTCCACAGCTCTGCCAGCCTTGGCGTTAACTTCCGGGGAACGATTGAGAGGCTCCACGATCCGCCATTGCTGTAAAAAAGTGGTCCATTGGAGTGAACGGAGATGGCGTAACTCTTCTATTATATGGCTCTGCCCTGACCCTTACATTTGGTCATTTATTTGCACATTGTCATTTTTGTTATAGACCCACTGAATTGTATTTGATTGCATATGATTGAACTGCCATGTAACAATATTGAAAAGCTATACTGTATGAAAGATACAAATAAAATGCCCACATATACGGTGAAAGGCTGCAGTACGTTTTAGACATAAAGGGGAGCATTGACACCTTTACTGCATATTCTACCTTAACCTACAGGGCTATAGAGAGACTGGTCATTTCATTTCATTTCATTTGTATTTGTCCCGCTCATGGTACGCAAAACCAAATGTACAATAATTGCCACAACACATGACTCTACCATTGAGCGAAAAGGAGCAGGGAGAAGAATACAATCTTATGTGACCTGCCCCTTTCTAAAAAAAACAAATAAATACAAATAGATGGTCTGCCCTTCAGAATAATAATTTTTTTTTTTTTTTTTTTTTTCGACAGCCAAACATAACAGTATCTTAGGATACTAAGAGAAACACACAAAAAAAAACACTTATTTCCCACTTGACGGTTAACGGAAAGAAACAAAACAACACCAAAACATCACATGTATAAGGAAAAGAAAAGTGCAACACCCTCATCTGAGTCCTACTGGAGAAGAAGGTGGAAAGCGACACATGATGATAATAATAACAATAACAACAATAACAATGGCAATAGGACCCGCAAATACAGAGGAGACATCACATCAAAGACATCAAAAACATGAAGGACCAGAGTACATAGACTTATTCACATTCTGCTTCATATAGTCCCATCTTTCTTAATTTATACAACTTCTTTAACTGAAAAATACATATACAATTCTTTAGATCCTTGTGTTGAGAATTCCACAATTGTACACCAACTACCGAAATACACATTTATTTAAGAGTAGTCCTTGCATATGGATGCTTAACATTTAATGTCCTTCTGTGGTCTTCCTTGTCTGATCAAAACTGTTAAAAAACAGTCTGTTGGTGTGTTCTCTTGAGTCAGCTTTATGAATTATTCTTACTGCCCTTTTCTGTAATATTGACAATGGCTTTATGTTACTCATATACGTGTTGCCCCACACTTCTATACAATAAATGAAAAATGGCAAAATTAGTGAACAGTACAACATCCTCAATGCCTTGTAATCTAGCAAATACTTTGCCTTGTTTAGAACAGAAATATTCCGAGACACTTTCGTTTTAACATGTGCTATGTGTGATTTCCATGTCAGGTTTTCATCCAGCGTCACACCTAAGAATTGAAATTCAGAAACCCTTTCAATAAAAACTCCATCAATGGACAGTTAAATCTTTTCATCTTTTTTTCTATTAGCAACAATTTATTCAAATGTAGGGTTAACTTATTTTCATCAAACCATCTTTTAAGTTTGACCATTTCATGTCCAATACACTTTGCTAAAATGTTCAAATCATCTCCTGAACAAAACAAATGTGTGTCGTCTGCAAACAACACAAATTGCAATAATGTTGACGTTTCACATATGTCATTGATGTACAAAATAAAAAGTTTAGGCCCTAAAACCGAGCCCTGCGGGACACCACATTCTATGTTCATACACTCCGATGTACTACCAGCATTCTCTCAGCTAGCTAAAGCTTTTTCCGCACCCTTTACCTTACAGTCACATTTGTCATGCAAAGCTGCGTTTCACCTCATAAACAGTGAGCTGGAACAGAGACCTTGGTTTTGGTAGGTGCTACAACACAATTTAGGAGTGACTTTCTGAAATATTTATGTGTCATCAACTCTGCAAGGACATTCACTGTGTCCCATGTTCTCTGGCGTCACATAGTTGTAGTGTTTATAACCTTAAGATTCACACAATAGGAGGGAGGTTTTTTTTGTACGTTTGGCTATCTTCTATCGAAACAGTAAACCACACCAACAACCTATGAATTATTGCAATACAGGGATCCAGCAACAATACATTGAGCTTACTGTAATAAACAACCCTGTTTCATTTGGATAATATTTACTTACATTTTACTGCGTAACACTATTTAAAGAACATGTTGTTCTTGACATAATGACAATAACAACAGGGTTGTAATAACTAAAAGCATCAAGCATTGCCACATAAGAAATTAGATTGGTGGGTTCCCTCAAACATATTATTTAACCTGCTTTTTTGGAGGTGGAAACATGGATGAAAGACAAATAAATAATCACAATATAACTGTTGTGTATATTAATTTAAAGCAACAGGAGATGCATAATTTTTACCATACAAAGATATATTGGTTGGTATACCCATCATTAAAAGGACAGACGTATATTAGTTGACAGAAAAAAAGGTATACAGTCAATAGAAAAATAGTTAGAGGGCGATTTTGCTCAAATATAGCAGGTGCTCGTGCTTCTAGCCATCACATATATTCATTTGTATTATGATGACATTCTGCCAGCTTTAAACCACGGCAGCCTTGATCAATGCAGAGCTGCTGGGGCAATGTGTAGCTGTGGACTGAATCATAATCCTTTCATCTTTCCAGTCAGTGGAAGAACAGTCAAAAAGAGTGACAAGACACGAATATACGCCTTGCCAAAAGCACAGAGCAATTACTGTTTGACCTCAAGTGCTTGCTGCTAATTAATGAGTGCGGTCTAATTGCTGAAATGATAAATCAGTACATCTGGTCACAGCCTATCTTGTGGTGTGGATAGAGAGGTTTGAGATACATACTCTTTAAGCTGTACACTCACACACATTCAACCACTTACTGTAACACCGCAGTCAAACACTTGAGATGTATTATCAGCCTCTCAGTAGCTTATAGAGAATGATCACTGCCTTAATATGCTGTTGTAGAAACATTATCAAGATGGGAAACCACAGTAAGCTCTGTGAATAAGCTACACCGGGAAGTTGGACTGCAGACAGACAATACTGCACATCAGGAAACATGAGAAACAAAGATCATATCCAACTAAAGAGTGTTTCCTCTATCACACACTCATTCACTGTCTAATTAGAGAGCAATCAGTGGACAACTAATCTCATTGTGAAGCCTCTTCCATGTTGGAAGCAGTGGCGAACCGTCAGGGCCTTCAAGGTATTCAGAGAATACCCTGGAACAGTCAGATAAAACAAACAAAAAATAGATTTAATTATATAAATAAAATGTAATAAATTGTATATAAAATGTATAAAGGAGAATCGTATCTGTGTCGTTGATCTGTAATATTACAGTGTTACGTTGATTTGTTTGTCCTTCTCGGACCATGCACTACGCATTTCAGTGGTTTTGTGTTAGAAAAGAAAGCAACCAATCAGATCTTGTTCTGGGTCTCTGGGTAGAATATCCTTCAACCAAGGTATTCTACATCCTTGATAGAAGGCCCTGGCCGTTGCACTGAATGAGAGCGTACGTTTGGACTGACAGTTTGATCAACCAATCATATATTGATTTGTAGCCAATGGGCGTGTTCTTTCAGAGTTTCCCTCGGTTCCAGGGTATTCTAGAAGGCCCGCTAGTTAACTGGCTCGACACAGAGGATCTAGATCAGGGATGGGAAAATGGCGGCCCGCGGGCCGCATGCGGCCCCCACCTCCTCTTTTTGCGGCCCTCAGATTAATTTATAAACAACGTAATTAATACAAAAAAATATATATATATATATTTTTAATTGTTTTACTTGTAGTACTGATACCGTCCACTAGACTCCTAGTTACGTCGCGAGCTGCGTAGATGATTTCAAATAACGCAAAATAATCTGTGACGCATTTGTGTGTATGGGTTTCTTTCCCGGGGAAACCCTCACAAGAAACACCGGCTGTTGTTATGCCTGCTGTGACGTTAAGTTGCCTCTTGTAATTATGCCTTTACAACAGGGGTGTCAAACTCAATTTTATCGCGGGCCACATTAGTATTATGGTTGCACTCAAAGGGCCGGTTGTAACTATATAAATATACATATATAAATATATAATATATATATATATATATAAAATAATGTATTATATGACATTATTGCCTCTGAATTGGATTATTATCGGATAGGGTAATAACTTCGTAATTAACTACGTCTGAAAGCAGAAGTCCAGGGCAAATAATTGCAAGTCTCTTCAGTGCGCATGTCACAAAACGAGATGCATTGCGGGACATGGAGTTTATGGGCAACGTGCTTCTGTAAAGTGGCATGTAACCGTATAATAAACGTATTATAATCTTTGCAAGCTCTTGCGGGCCACATAAAATGAAGTCGCGGGCCGGATTTGGCCCCCGGGCCTTGAGTTTGACACCCCTGCTTTACAAGCTTACAAGTTGTATTTATCATCTGAATTTGGCGAAACAAGTTTAATATTCTTAAAACCAAGACTTTGTTTATTTGAAATCAGATGAAAACAAACTGTCACGGACCCTGCCGTGTTATCTATGATTACTACGCTTTTCATTCATAATTTCAGCGGGAGGGAGAGGGGGAGTGGCGCTGAGGAACAGTAGAGTGCGGGCTGACAGGTGTCTGTGTTGACATTCCCCTTATTGTGGAATAAGGGGAATGCAGAGACAGGCTACAAGTGTTCAAGTTAGACAACTAACGTCTGGGTTAGTGTTCATGACTTCATGTTTAAAGTCATCTTAATGGTTAATCTCAATACACACACATTTTCCGTGCTTTCCAATAGTTTAAAATAGTTTTATTCCACTGTTTAATAACCTGTTCAATACAAACATGCCACTTGTAAAAATGAAATAACATTTCTGTGAACTGATATTTGTTTAGTGAGTTTATAAGAGGATGTTCCCATTTTTTGATTGTAAAATGTCAATGAAGATGTCAGACTTAGTATATTTGTTAATAAGTACATACACCACATGGATTTTTTGTGTGTGTGTGTTCCAAGTGAATCTGCGGCCCCCTGGTGGCCAGTACATCAATGATGTGGCCCCCACCACCATCGAAGTTGCCCATCCCTATTCTAGATGAATGCGAAGAAGCAATTCATGCCGTTTTATTGTTTTTAACGTTGAAATGACAAGTGCAACAGGTGAAGATGAAGTTGTTGCGGAATTGTTGTGAGTACCCTTTTCAAGACGACAATTCCGTGAAAAGACGGACATTATAACGCCGGGGGGGGTGTGTCTACAGAAGGTCCAGTTGTGATAGACACGGTTCGCCACTGGTTGAAAGTAGACGCGTTGTCCCAGGAAGGGCAGCCATAGAATCAGAATTGGAAATAGAGAGCAGGACTAAGGCATATTGCAAATAGGTTAATTAGATAACAATCTGCTAATATAAGTGTCAGCTTTTAAGATAAGGTGTTTGTCTCATTTGGTTATTAATTTGAATCAATCATTTGTGTTTTCGAGAAAAAAAAAATCTTGATGGAACAGGACTTTGATGTTATATTTGGATTTATCTATTATGTGCATATTTAAATGTAGAGTTGACTTAAGTATCATTATCCTCTGCTGCATGAGACAAATACACAAATACTCAGAGATTCCAAGGAAAGAAGAAAAGCAGAGAGTGAATGGACGTCTCAGTTGAAAAATGCTAAATAGAAGGTTTCGAGTATTTGCAAGTTGATTAATTGATTGACTTTTAGGAGGGAAGAAAATCACTTCATAGGCTAAAAATGTGCAGTAATATTTTATAATCTTGTCCAACTCAACTGATAAGATTATAATGTAAGCCCATTTCCCAAAAGATAATTAATGTGATCACTTCTGGTTTGAAAATATTGGCAGTTATATGCCAAGATGACATACTTATTATAATATAATTAACAGCATTTGTTAAACATTTCTTAAAATGTTGCAAACTTTTCTTCTAATATATAAAACAGCAAATACACACCTACAGCATCAAATCGTAATAATTTATCCTCTGGAATTCAATTGTACAGCTAGAGAGATTTTGCCTCTTATCTAAAAAAAAGAACAGGATTTGTATAGCTCAAATCAGAGCCATGACTTCAGTTTACATTACATTACATTACATTGCATTTAGCTGACACTTTTATCCAAAGCGACTTACAATAAGTACATTCGACCAGGAAGACACAACCTTGAAGAAAACAGAATCATATAAGTACATCAGGTTTCATAGAGCCAAACATTTCAAGTGCTACTCAACTGGCTATAGATAAGCCAGTCCTTTATATAAGTGCTCTGTTAGCAGTTTAATGATAGATCTTCTTTAGGGAAATATTACTGTGTACAAATGGCTACGGATGATTCATCAAACAGTGATAAGCTGCCTCTCTGTGATGGCAAGGACTTCCGCCTGGCAGAAATCAAAGCCCTTACTTCGTGTAATCTCTAGGCGACACTATATGGTTTACAGGTAGTTAATTAAGATTTAAAATCCATTTTTGATTTCATATAGTTTCGGGAGGCATCAGGTGAGATAAAAAGTAACAATAACACCAAACATTGATAAATAAATAAAGCATATTCTGCATGTGTAGCTCAGGTAGACATTAGTAATGGTCCACATATTCCAGTTCAAACATGTAGTTAGCATATGGTACATTCTCTGCTGTCTGTAATGTAATGCAATTGGACAAAAACAATTACAAGTGTTAAAGCATGCAGGCACACACAGTAGGCAAATGTCCCATAGCCTGTTTCCAAAAGGTCACAATGACTGACACTCAATCAACACAATGATTGAATTGAAGGTTTCTTAATTAAAAAGCATAACTTTTTTAACATTCTGCAATTGTATCTGTGTGTGTGTGTGTGTGTGTGTGTGTGTGTGTGTGTGTGTGTGTGTGTGTGTGTGTGTGTGTGTGTGTGTGTGTGTGTGTGTGTGTGTGTGTGTGTGTGTGTGGTCTAGCATTGTGGGGACCTACATCTGTTTACATCGTCACGTGTGGGGACTTGCCTCCCTTATGGGGACAACATGGAGGTCCCCATGAGGGGAATCATTCATTTTAGGGTGAATACTTGGTTAGGGTTAGGGTAAGGTTAAGGGTAAGGGTAAGGGTAAGGGTTAGGCATGTGTTGGTTATGGTTAAGGTTAGGATAAGTCTCCAGGAAATGCATGTAAGTCAATGTAATGTCCCCTGAAGTGATGTATACATGGTGTGTGTGTGTGTGTGTGTGTGTGTGTGTGTGTGTGTGTGTGTGTGTGTGTGTGTGTGTGTGTGTGTGTGTGTGTGTGTGTGTGTGTGTGTGTGTGTGTGTGTGTGTGTGTGTGTGCGCGCGTATGTGTATGTCATTCAGCTAAAACTGGGCAGATGTGTGTTCTTCATACATTATGCATTACAATCTGCTGAAGGTCAAACTACTCAAAAATCTAAACGTTTGGACGTTCAGTACTACAGGTGGTTGCAGGGTGTGACAGACGGACGCCACTTTGCACAGCACGTTGCCGTCACAAACCGAAGCTCACACTGCTGTTCTGTCTGTGTACATTTACAAGACTACTGGGCGACACTATCCTGCCTGCATACAGTTTGAGTATATATATATACATACATGTATAGAGTCATCTTCTTTAAGCCAACAATGACTTGATTAATTGTTAGCTCTAATCTAAAATGTTATTAAAACAAAAAACATTACAACAAATTAACTTACTTAATTGTCTTAATTTTGCAATATTTATCTTACAATCAAGTACATATTTTACATAGTAATATTAATGTTAACTATAAAAGTATCTTATGAAAACAATTAGGGCCGGGACTTTAACGCGTTAATTAAGATTAATTAATTACACAAAAATTAACGCGTTAAAAAAATTAACGTATTTTAATCGCACTTATTTTTGCACAGCGGAACGTTTCTCACTGGATGAGTTTCAGGCGTACCGATTATACTGGAGCACCAACTAACGTTCATGACTTCAGCATGTACTTCAAACAACAACAAACCACGGTGAACATAGTCAAACATGAACGAACAAGCTGATGAGACCGCTTTGGTCGGCCCCGTGGATGGGACATTTTGTTTTAAAAAACGGACGGATGGAAGCGTCGACAAGAGCACGGTTGTGTGCAAATTATACAAAAAAGAATTTGCATATCACCGCAGCACATCAAGCCTAAAGTATCACCTAAATGCAAAGCATGTAGCAGCTAGCGTGGACGTTAGCCCGACTCCGAGTGCAAGGAACCACACCCTGACCCAACCCACACTCAACCAGATGACTGGTTTCAGGGCCAGGATAAGTAAGTCCACGTCTGAGAAAATAACCAACTCCCTGGCTCACTGGATTAGGGCTCGACATTAAGGACTGCCCGATGGCCCGGGGCCATCTAGTATTTAGCTCGGGCAATGAAGCCTCGCCTGCTGGTTGCCCGATCGGGCAATCTATTATGCCAGTATCATGCAGCTCGCGGATCCAGTAATGAGTGACCCGACAGTAAAACTAAACATATCTATAACTAGTTTAGGTAGTTTGAGAGGTAATTAAAATAGCTACGTGTGATATTCTAACCTGAAGTGTGTGTTTTGTTCCGCTCACCGCTGCATGTGATTATGCAGAGCTGCGTGTCGAGTCTCGACTCGTCAGCAGCAGCTGATCTCTCTCTCCCGTCAGATTAGACTTCACTCGCGTTTATGTCCATATCGATCAGATCCAGCTAGTTCTAGCTAATGATAGGACTACCTGCTTATTAAAAGACAACTACACAATAAGTGTCGCTATGCAACTGGATGAGGCCACAAAGTATAGCGCAGCATTATGCATTTGTTTACATGCCCACCGGAACCCCGAGGCATTACCAACAGATCAACGCACAATCAACCCACACAGGACATCTCTTTCTCCACATTAAGTGTTAGACATTAGAGTTGACTATTCGTGTCTGTCACATACTCTTCTTGTCTGTCACATAAGTGGCGCAACTGAAGCGGTATTGCTCTAAAGGGAAATTATTTTGACCGAAGATATTTAGATTTGCCGGCTAACGGGCACTCTGACGTGTGCTTCGCGGATGCGCTCGGCTCCTCTCGACTGCTGCTCGGGTCTGCTCGGTCAGCTTCCGGATGAGGAGGCATTCGTTCGACCAACTTACAGTAGTTAACATTACAAACATTTTTAACAGGGGCCATAATAGTGTAAATAATGTTTGTTTTGGCAGTTATAACTGAATGTAATGTTTTCTACTTTTTTCCATCTGGGAAGGCATTTGCCTTCATCAGATGGAAAGTGTCTTGACCAACAACTTAAGTATTTCTTATAGCTATGCAGGGCATGCAAGCGAGCAAACACAAACAAGAACAAACAAACAAGTGAAATGAAGAATAAAATTGAAATTGTACAATATAATATTGTGGTGGTTCATCTTATAATTCAGTCTAGAGAATGCACCAGACAGCATCTAAGACTTGCAAAAATCAAAATTTTCTAGGGGGACGGAGGCCCCCCAAACCCTTCGTGCCATTTCGTCCGCGTGCATTTTTCAGGACAATCTCTATTGGGCTCAGGGCCATCTGTAAATTAGCTTAGATGGCCCACAGGGCCATCTCCCAAAATCCTTAATGTCATGCACTTGGACTGTAGACCACTTGGAGTAAAATCCATGTGAAAATTGCTTCTCACTGTTCTCAGGTCAAATATGTATATTTGATTAAAAATGCGATTAATTTCGATTAATTAATTACAAAGCCTCTAATTAATTAGATACATTTTTTTAATCGAGTCCCGGCTCTAGAAAAAATATATGATTACATAATTTATTGAAATGCTCCTTTGTCCCTCTTATGACTGCAAAAAAACACTTTTAATTTCCTAGGTACATACATTTTAGCTTCTCTGGTTCCTACACTAATTGTATTAAAGGTCCCCTATTATACTGTTTTCATCAATATATTATAAGTCTCAGATACAAAAAATGTATCTGAAGTGTTGGCTCGAAGTACCCAACAGATCGTGCATTGTAGCACCATAAACCCCTCTGTTTCAGCCCTGTTTCAAAAGTGCTGATTCTCTGTCTGTTACTTTAGATGAAAATAAGGAGCCCCTCCCCACGCCCCTCTGAGAGCTATTTGGTTAAAAATAACACAATGGTGCTCTAGGAGGAGATTCAGGTGATAAGGTTACACAAGCCAAAAAATCGTTATGACATCATAAAGTGGCCAAAATCTGATCAGCACATTTTCACGCAGGTTTTTATATAAATGGATCAGGACAAAAAGAGAGGGAATCTTTGTTCCTGAAACTTTCAGAATCTCTTTACAGGGGACACATGTTTATGTATAAAATACATTAAAGGGTGGATTTTGCATTATAGGTGACCTTTAATACCATCCATCACTGAATGTCTGGCCTCCATTACATGTCTTGACATTTGGTGTATTTTCTGTTGTTTGGGCAGGAAACAAAAATGTCCTTTGTTGTTTAACCGATAACAGGAATATAATCACCAGATATTGATGAAAGCCTTCGTTGGCCAACACATCAATGGAGGTATTTATTTAAACAACACAAGTAAATAAAGGTAAAGGGTATGGAGGTGTCTTAATACTAAAGCAATTCGATTTCCTTGGGTGTACAGATGCTTTTATTTTTCATTATTAAGTCTTCTGAAAAACCTTCCAAAGAGCAGAGCTTTCTGCAACATTTTGTTTCATACCAATGACCAACAGCTGCTTTAGCTGCAGATCAATCATAATAAATGATAAGTAGACTGACCTAATGTGCCTGCCAATGGTCTGTGCAGCAGTTATTGTGCCAGGGGGCATAGTTGGGAAATCAGGACATTCTGCCGCCTATCCTGGTTTCTCTCGGGTGTTGAACCAGAGCATGTAATAACAGGACTTGCAAAGTGTTTCATTATCTAACACTGGTCTGGTTATGGCATGCTTGTCTCTGCTGGGTTTTAAGCCTGTTACTCCATGGCTCTCAGTGATTGTGATTGTCAGTTTTCAATTATATTCACCTGACGTTTGTAGTACATGTATTATAAGTAAGCAAAGGGCATGGCAACCCTGTACACTTTGAAGTAAGTATAATAATTACTGATTATTTTAAAAGTTGAGGGTTATACCGGGTTGATTAATGGCTGCTTGAAAGAATATGGGGTGTTTTGTACAAATTTTGTTTCCTTTATTGGAGAATACAAGATGAATACAAATCAAACACTGTTACAAACCTTCTTGGCATACAAAAAAACTAAGAAAAGCATAGTGATATGGAGGAAAAAGGTCAAATAAAAATCCTAAACTTGCTCACTTTTATTTATTTCTTAATCTACCTACATTCCTAAGTCATATAAGCAGCACAATAAATGGAACATTGTTGTCATTCCTCTTTGACAACAAACACACTCGCCCTATTGATGTCTCATTGATTATCAAGGCAAAAGTGAAACATACAAGTACGGAAATAAAAACCAATTAAACAAAGGTTATACAAAATGAAAAGGGTGCCAAATGTATCTGAGCTGTCTTTCACCTCATGTTGATTTCTTCATGTTGATTTTATTTGACCTTTTAGTAACTGAATTAGGTTTAACAAGGCCTTACTGAAATATATATTGGGGATACTTTCTGTAGACATGGCTTACAACACAATTATGCTGTGTTTGCTTGTGATGTAAAGTGACCTGCAATAACACAACAAAACACAAACAAACACAAATGAATACCTCACTCCCAAAATCCATTATTTTCTGCTTTTCCTTTTTTTACACAAGACTACTCTTACGTCACATTGCTTTTTAAACTAACTGACCCAAATAATAATACATTTATTATTGTTGTATCTTGTGATCAATAATTGTATGTCCACAACGTAAGAGTAGATTTAACTGGTTTACTTTGGTAACATGCTTCCGGAACTTCCTGTGGGAACGTATAGAACAGGCTCTTTTAATACCAATAGTGAGTTTGCCCCCTGCTGGACAAATGCAATAACATGTAATAATAACAAGGTAAGATACCATATTTCCCCCCCTTTAAGCTAACAATACTTCCCGAAGGTGGGGGTATAACATACTCCCGTTACACAACATTTCGTGGTACTGACATAAATCATTTCACTTTCAAAGATTAACATTCTAAACATTTCCTTAAAGTGAGAACAGAGAATTATAATGCTCTATTAATTGAACATCTCTTGATCTATTTAACAAAGTCTTTCAGGTATACAGGTGGCTGTCTCTCGCACTCTGATCGTCTCACCACGGGTGTAGCAGGCAAGTCCGGCGGGACCGGAGTACACAGAATCACTGGCTCACTTGCAGGAGGTCCTACTTGCTCGATTGTCACTGGAACCACAGTATCTCTGTTGGAGTCCAGCACTGGCTCTAAGGACACAGTGTCTGTCAATCTGGCTCTTACTTGATCCACATGCCGCTTCACTACTTGACCACTTCCAATGATCACTATATATGACACTGGACCTGATGAGCTGTCGATGACCGCAGGGATCCATTTAGGTCCATAAGAGTAGTTTCTGATGAAAACTGTATCCCCAGGTGAGAAACTTCTCAGTTTCCTGTTTGTGTCATGGGACTGTTTCTGTTTTAGTTGTTTTTGCTGCACTCTTGTTTTCACATCTGGCAGGAGCAGGTCAAGTGCAGATTTGAGTCTCCTTGACATCATCAACTCTGCAGGCGACAGGCCTGTGGTCGCGTGAGGTGTGATGCGGTAACTGAACAGAAACCTTGACAGTCTAGTTTGCAATGTTTCACCTTTCATCTTTTTCCATCCCCCCTTTGAAGGTTTGGACCGCCCTCTCTGCCAGCCCATTAGACGACGGGTGAAACGGTGCTGACCTCACATGGCGGATGCCATTTTGTTTCATGAAAGTCTCAAATTCAGCACTTGTAAAACAGGTTCCGTTGTCTGACACCAACATTTTTGGCAGTCCAAAAACACTGAAACTCTGACGTAGCTTTTCAATGGTCACCTGTGATGTAGCTGACTTCACTGGATACATATCCATCCATTTTGAGTGAGCATCCACTATCAGTAGAAACATCTCTCCCAGGAAAGGCCCTGCATAGTCCACATGAATTCTCGTCCAGGGAGACTCCGGCCACTCCCAGAGATGTAATGGTGCTGATGGTGGTGACTTTGGTGCATTTGGCACTCCTCACAAGACTGCACTTTCTTTTCTACATCCTGGTCCATCCCCGGCCACCATACATAAGATCTAGCCAGACCTTTCATCTTTGACATGCCGGAATGTGTTTGGTGCAGTACTTTCAATATCTTTTCCCTGCCTTTGTTTGGTACGATGACTCTGGCTCCCCAGAGCACGCAGCCATCCCTCACACTTAGTTCCTCTCTCCTCTGATGATACGGCTTGAGAGGAGCCTCAGTCACTGAAGGCCATCCCGACAGGACATAACCATGAACTTGAGACAATATTACATCCTTAGCTGTCCAGTGTTTTATTTTGGCTGTGTCCACGAGTGTGTCATCCAGAAGATCAATCATGAGCACTTGTTCTGCGGTCTCACTCTCTCGCACATCTTCCGACAGCGGCAGTCTGCTTAATGCGTCCGCATTAGCGTTGTTCTTTCCTTGTTTGTACACAATGTGATACTCAAAGGCACTCAGGTGCACCGCCCATCTCTGAACTCTAGGGGAACCCATCTGTGGAATGGGTTTATGTTCGTTGAAGAGAGAGATCAGTGGCTTGTGATCTGCTTAGATGGTGAAAGTTCGACCATACAAGTACTTGTGGAATTTCTTGATTCCAAATATAACTGCTAAGCCTTCTTTGTCTAGCTGTGAGTAATTATTTTCAGCAGGCGCTAGGGTACGCAACATGAACCCCAAAGGACGTTCAGTTCCATTGTCCATTACGTGTGATAAAACAGCGCCCACTCCGTAAGGTGACGCATCACATGACATAATTAACTCTCGGTCAGCAGAGTAATGCACCAACACTTCTGCTGAGTTTAACAGGGCCTTTGATTTTTTAAAAGCCTCTTCCTGTTTCTTTTGCCATGTCCATCGCACATCTTGTCGCAGGAGCTCATGCAGTGGTGCCAATAGTGTAGCTAAGTTTGGCAGACATTTGTTATAGTAATTTAGCAAACCTAAGTACGACTTGAGTTCAGTAACATTTGTGGGGTTGGGAGCCTCCATGATGGCTTTGACTTTCTTTTCCACAGGATGAAGTCCCTGTGCGTCCACTCGATGTCCCAGATATTCCACTTCCTCTTCCAGGAAAGTGCACTTGCTCCTTCTCAAACGCAATCCTGCCTCCTCCAGCTTTGCCAACACTGTTTCGAGGTTCTGCAGATGGTCTTCCTCATCCACACCGCTCACCAGGATGTGATCTAAATACACTGCCACAAAAGGAATGCCTCGCAGGAGACCTTCCATTGTCCTCTGAAATATAGCTGGGGCTGATGCTACTCCAAAAGGCAGTCTGTTGTATGTGAATAAGCCTCTGTGCGTATTCACTGTTAAGTATTTCTTTGATTCATCATCCATGAGTATTTGCTGGTATGCATGACTGTCCAACTTTGTGAACTGTTTTCCTCCTGTCAGTGCTGCAAACAGATCTTCCATTCGGGGTATGGGGCATTGTTCAAGTGAGGAAACTATATTTACAGTGAGCTTGTAGTCTCCACATAGCCTTACTGTCCCAACAGGCTTCAGTATTGGAACCACTGGTGCTGCCCATTCTGCATGTTTAACAGGTGAGATTACTCCTTCTTTCAACAATCTGTCTATTTCTTCATCTACTTTGGTGTGCATGGCATACGGGACAGACCTTGGACGGAAGAAACGAGGGACTGAATCAGCCTTTACATGGATGGTAGATTTCATACCTTTCAGTGTGCCAAGCTCCTCTTTGAAGACATTTTCATGTTTGCTCAGTACTTGCTGCAGTGATTTGTCCTCTGTCTTCAGGTGTTTCAGGACTCTGGATTTGTGTCTGAGCTTGATTGCTTTCCAACTCAGATGTATTTCCTCCAGCCAGCCTCTTCCCAGCAGGCTGGGGCCGTCCCCTTTAACCACAATGAGGGGCAGGTACCGCCTTTGATGTTTGTATTTCACTCTAACAATGGCAGCTCCGACCACATTAACAGGGTCACCTGTATAAGACTCGATGTGGATTTTGGTTGGTCTCAAACATGGACTTTTTGTGTCTTTCCATAGTCTTTGGAATGTCTGTTCATTCATTATTGTGAGACTACAGCCAGTGTCTATCTCAAAGTTAACAAACTTACTATCCAGCTTCACTTCAACCATGTATGGGTCTACTCGTCTCAGGTGCACTTCACTCATGCGTCCCAATCTGAACCTCATCTTATTCAGAAGGAATGTATCTTCTTCTGAGCTATCACTTTGGCTCTGTTGCTCTTGTACTTTATGAGAACGGTGATATGTGGTTTGCCTCCTTTCTCTCTTTGGGTCTGCATTTTTGTTGCTGTTTCCATTCTGTGTAGATCTACTCTGGCAATGTGTCCTATTTTACCACATGCATGACATTTCTCTTGTTTAAACGTACTGCTTCATGCTTGGTTCCGTTGCATCTGTAACACTCTTTGGTAGGTTCTCTGTGTGCATAAGCCTCCTGTGGCTTTTTATCAATGTTGAAGCATTTAGCTGTGGCCCCTTGGTTTTGTATCTCCTGTGCATTTGTATTTGCAGTCTCTGACGCCACAGTAATTGACAATGCTTTTTCAAATGTTAAATCCGCTTCTGATAAGAGTCGTCTCTGAATCCGATCTTCATTTATTCCACAGACGATCCTGTCTCTCAACCTCTGCTGCAAAGTGTTACCATAGTTGCAATCCTGCGCTAACCGACGCAGCTCAGCCACGTATTCCATTACTGACTCATTGGGCTCACGGTTGTGGAAGTCAAACTTGTACCTTTGCACAATTTCACTAGGCTTTGGGTCAAAGTGATTTTTTAGTAGCTCCACAAGTTGTGTGTAAGTCTTATCCTTGGGCTTATCCGGACTGAGGAGGTTTTTCATAAGGCTGTATGTTGATGATCCCACAACACTTATTAATATGGCTCTTTGTCTGTCTCCATTATCAATTTCATTAGCCTCAAAAAACTGTTCCAATACCTCACAGTATTCTTCCCACTTCTGATGTTTTGCATCAAAAGGTGCCAGCGTGCCAATCATTGCCATTGTGTGTCAATGAATCCTCTCCTCCATCCGCAGACGTTGCTAATAATTTGAGCTAGCTGCCGCTAACGACCCAAACCTGCATGTAAGGTGCTAACCAGTCCGTTCGGCATGTCCTCTTTGATCCCGTCTTGATCCTTGTCTTAATCCTCTTCTTAATCCTCGTCGCCAATAGTATGTTGTATCTTGTGATCAATAATTGTATATCCACAACGTAAGAGTAGATTTAACTGGTTTACTTTGGTAACATGCTTCCGGGACTTCCTCGTGGGAACGTATACAACAGGCTCTTTTAATACCAAGAGTGAGTTTGCCCCCTGCTGGACAAATGCAATAACATGTAATAATAACTCGGGCTGTCAGTCGATTAAAATATTTAATCGCGATTAATCTCAAATTAATCGCACATTTTTGATCTGCTCTAAATGCACCTTAGAGGAATATTTTTCAAGTTTTTAATACTCTTATCAACATATGAGTGGACAAATATGCTTTATGCTAATGTTTATTATCATTTGAACAATGACAAATATTCTCATGAATATTAAACACAACAACCTCTGAACATTACAAATATTCGCCTCAATTCAACCTGGAACCTCTCTCATACAATACAGTGTGTGTGTGTGTGTGTGTGTGTGTGTGTGTGTGTGTGTGTGTGTGTGTGTGTGTGTGTGTGTGTGTGTGTGTGTGTGTGTGTGTGTGTGTGTGTGTGTGTGTGTGTGTGTGTGTGTGTGTGTGTGTGTTGGAGCTATGTGCAACTCAAGGCATATGCTCGAACGGGAGCTGCCTGGACGCTGCAATCATGTTGCACACTATCTGAGCTGAGTGTGCTGACTTTTCGTACAATGGCCCACTGTCTGGCTTCCTGCATAAAGTCAAGTGCTCGGCTCAGTTGTCGCTCCTCTGTTTTCATTTAAACAGCTCCTTATATCCGTTAGCGCAGCTAGCTAGCACCAGATGCTAACAACAACAATGCACGTAAGGTCTCTCTCTCGCTCGCTCGGGCCACACATACACACACCCTCCCGGTCCTCCCGATGGCCAGTCGGTGCCTGCCGGTGAGCGTGGAAGTGTGGTCTGCCACAAGCGGGCAGCAGGAGCGGGGCTGTCAGCATCAGCTTGTAGATGGTATTTTAAACTCGATGCGCTCTGAAACTAAGGAGTGGCCGAGGAAAAAAAATACACATGCGTTAATCGCGTTAAAATAATTAGTGGCATTAAAAAAAAAATGCGTTAGCGCGTTATTAACGCGTTAACTTGACAGCCCTAATAATAACACAAGGTAAGATACCACAATTATGTTCAGAGGTTGTTATGAAGATCAAGGTAGAACTGGTTATCAAGCACACACAACACTAAAATGAGAAAAATGACTATGGGCTAAAACCGGCCAATATGAAGACAATTTAATATGCTGTCTTGCAGAGCAATATATCTCTAAATTGGTTTTGCATTTGAAGCGGAAGATACATGGATGAAAGAGAAGAGAAAAGGAGGCGTGGAGAGGTTAAAGAGGGAAGGCTCAGACTGTGACAGACTGATTAAAATGACATTCAAGGTGTCAAATGTGGTGCTGTAGGGAGATTTCCTATCATCTCCTCACACATACTGTTCCTAATGGACCATATTTATGAGCCTAATATAGTCCACTGGACCTCTGAAATAGCATTTTAGAGGTCCCATCTAAAGTACATTTTAGGGAGAATGAAGTAAGAAATAAGGAAGGATGAAGGATTCAGCTATGTCTAGACCTGAGAGGTTCCATCTATTCCTGTCGATGCATAGTGCAAGTCTTAACGTGTGGTAGGAACTACTCATAATATGGTGCAGTAAATATGAAACTTATCAACATACAGTGGGCAAAAAAGTATTTAGTCAGCTACCAATTGTGCAAGTTCTCCCACTTAAAAAGATGAGAGAGGCCTGTAATTTTCATCCTAGGTACACTTCAACTATGAGAGAGAGAATGGGGGGAAAGAATCAAGGAAATCTGCATGGAGGAATGGGCCAAAATACCAGAAACAGTGTGTGAAAACCTTGTGAAGACTTACAGAAATTGTTTGACCTCTGTCATTGCCAACAAAGGGTATATAACAAAGTATTGAGATTAACTTTTGTTATTGACCAAATACTTATTTTCCACCATCATTTGCAAAGAAATTCTTTAAAAATCAGACAATGTGATTTTCTGGATTTTTTTTTCTCATTTTGTCTCTCATAGTTGAGGTATACCTAGGATGCAAATTACAGGCCTCTCTCATCTTTTTAAGTGGGAGAATTTGCACAATTGGTGGCTGACTAAATACTTTTTTGCCCCACTGTATATAAAAAAAAGCATGAGAACCAACCCATGAACAGACAAAGGACGTCTTGTCTTCATTAACAATGAACATGATTTTAGTCTTGTGTGTGGACAAATACGGTTAAAGATAAACAATGTTTGCCTGAATGCTAATAATGTAATTTTAAACATGTAAATGTCATTTGAAAACTCCTGTGTCTCCATTAGAGGAAGAATAACATGATTAACTGATATTTGTGAACATTCAGATAGCTGTCCGATGTCTAAATGCTTCAATCAAACTATACCTTACTCAGCTGTCAGGTAAAGTTATTGACTGACAAAGTGAAACACAGACAGCTGTGTGCCTGCTGGATGTTATCTACCGGAGCGTAGTAGTATCCAGAAGAGGACATGAGCATCTTATGGTATTTAAAGCACCAGAGGGCTCGGGATGTGCTGACGACGTGTTCAAATCAGAAATAAGCCATTTCAAATAGCGATTCTGCCTATGGGTTATCACATTACAAATGGCTGGTCCTGCTTCCTATAAAACAGGGTTTTTCCTCTACTCCCACTCTCCCTAAGAGCTGTTAAATTCTGGCACATCTCTATCTTTTTGTAACTCAACTACCCACACTTTACAGAGGTATCACATTGTAATCAAGGTTTAGGTGAGTGCACTGATGTCTGTATCGACTATGTAAATCATTACGTTACACGCCCCTATACCAGATGACTTTATCCATCTTCACACTCATCCGTCTTTGGACTTCCTCCTTTGCCCTTTGTCATATTTACTCTGTATAGCTTGTCCCCTCTCACCCATAACTCTGACGCTTAAAAGCATTATTTGGAGCAGGTCTTGTATAACAATGTATCTATCACATGCCCTTTTACTGAAAAACTACTTTTACTTTTGAGCCTTTTAGCTGTTTATGCATATGTACCTTTACTTAAGCAGGATTTAAAGTGCATAACTTGAAATTGGGTAACTTTACAGGGGTGTTATTGTACTTGTGTTTATCTTAACTTCTTCCACCACTCTCAACAGCAGCATAGAAAAAGTGCTACAAATTAAAACCCTCATGAAGGTCGGATTTACTTCAGGCTATCATATTATACTATGGTGTTATATTCAACACAACCCAACCCACCAATTACAAACTGGCCAAAAAAGACCAAACTAAAATAAACTAAGGTAATATAAAAGTTATATGAATCACTTTACTTTGAAGAAATAATATGGAAATAACCAATACATAGAGTATATCATGCATTTTCTTCAATACTGTAAGTGCCAAGGACACAAACATGTTGATGGTTGCACTGGGTGGCGTGCTGCGCAGAGGACACACACACACAGTCGGAGTACTTGAACACCACACAGCGTGGTTAATCCCAAACTGTGTGTCAGCTAGCATTTTCTATTCTAGAGGGAAATGGGCTGTGACAGACATTACTGCAGCACACACACACTGAATAAGAAAGTAGCCTCAGCTTGTACGCTCAACACACTCAAGGTTACACAGCACATGAAAGAAAAGAAAGAACAAAAGGATAGATATATGGATAGATTGATATATTGATAGATGGATAAATGGGTAGATGGATAGACGGATAGACAGACAGATGGATAGATACTGACTTTGACAAAGCACACCAAAAAACAGTGTGAAGCTGAACTTATGATAATCAGTAGATTTCCTACTATTGCATAAGAAAAGCAATGGGGAGTTTGGCAAAGGATCTCTTCATAGTCCTTCCTTTCACAAAACACTTTGCACTCTGATGTACATTCGTGTTTAACAACTTAAACACCCTCAGAATCGTTATAAAATTACAGGGCATTGGAAATCCTTTGCCCACGTTCCCATGGATATGAAAGACCAACATCCACTCATCCATCCATCATCAAAACCACGTTTTTCAACCATTGGCTACATTGGCAACGTGATTCAGTGTGATTAAATTGAAACATGTGACATGAGTTCAAGTAACATATTTCAAAGGGACAGCTGCATCATGGTTGATACCTACCATCCTAGTACTTATGGGCCTCTAATTGTTATTTCATACATTTTGAATGAAGTCACAATAATTGAGTAGGCCAGCATACAGACAGACGCCGGCGTTTGAGCCTTCTGAATATCTGATCACTGACCGTACCCTGGCGTAGTGAAATTACCTGCCACAATACATAATGACTGTTCGTTAAAGAGCAGTCAGACAAGGTAACAAATGTTGCCTCCAAGGTGCTACCGCTTGCATATAGATGATCGAATCACCATGGATACTGGTCTCAAAGTCACAGTGTAGTTAATACTACATCACTTGGCAATTTCACACCACGCAGCTCTGGGTTTGTAATAGCCTGTGTTTGAAATGTCCAACAGTCACTTGTTCTCCCACCATCCGTCAGCCAGCCTCAACTCTAAATCCCAGCTGCAGAACAAATATGTTCTGCTATTCAATACTTCACACAATAACCATGTCAGATGTATTGCTTTCTATTGATGTTGCTGCTTTTGGGATTTCTTTGACTTCCTTGAGGCTGAGGTTACATTTCTAATCTGACTGCAGTGTCCTACCACTGCCCTGTAGCCTTCACCACAAAGTTAAATACCAGAATGTTGATTGATTTATTGCATGAATAAGTAAACAAACATATATTGAAAGGATGTTGATGATGGATTATAAGGCAGACCAACACCTTACACCCCAAGTTAAAAACTAAATTCTGATCACAACAACTTTTTTTGCAATTTACATTTACTAGTTTTAGGTGTACTTGTATCAAGACAAGGTAGGCCACATTTACACTTAGCTTTAAGATGATTTCAAGATGTAAATAGTGAGACTTAAAAGCTAAATATTTCCATATACTCAAACAGTATTTGACTAGGGGTTTTGGGTAATCAGGGGACCTAACAAAATAATAGAAAGCCAGGATAGCTTCAGCCTTGTTTTCTTCTGCATGCCGATTTGCACTGTACACATCATCTTGGAAACAGATTATTTTCTCAAAGGACGCTTTCACTTGTGAAGAACAGCTGTATCTAACGTGATTAACAATATATGCATTGTATATGGTTGCACCAGTTCAACATGTCTGAAAGAGATGAGGCATTTGCTTCTGTTACAATGAGTACAACAAGATGCAAGCAGTATATTGAGAAACAAAAAGACTACAAAGGGACAAATAAAGACACAACCTCGGCCCGTATTCATGAAAAGAGCTTATGACAGTGAGCCGATCCATTAGACAGACATTGAACTGACACCATCATAAATCATGAAGTTCGATGCTCTGCTGAGCAAAACAAAACACAAATGTATTGACATACACAGTGTGTTAATTATCATAGGCAAAGATCACTTGCTGTGAATTCACTGAGTCACCAGTTTATTACTAGATGTAATTCAATAAAGCAGCCCTGCAATAAACCCAATGACTGTGGAGCGTACTATATAATGTCCAGTATTTGCTGACAATGTGGTAATGCTGTTGATTCCAGCAGTGTACTGGCTGCAGTGAGTATTGTTCTTTTTTAACATTAAATAATGATGCCTTAATAACAATTGAATAATTGTAATAATGTAAATAGAGTGTATGCAAATAGGACAGAGCCCCTCTAAAAATAATTTGTTTAGTGGATACGTACAGTTAGTGAAAGGCTGATGAAGAAGTGAATTGCAATTTGTTTGCTATTAGATTGTAGAGAGATGAGGCTCCAACCGTTTAATCAACATCTGTGAGGAAACTCTTAACACCTCTCCCACAGGAAATAAAGATAATGCCATCCAACAAGCATAAAGGCAATCATCGATAGGATGAAACAATTGTTTTATTATTTTACCAAAATTATGTTAAACATAACAATACTGTGATTTTAAATACAAAGTTAAATTATGCAACAGCTGTTGAAGGGTTAGAACTACATACACATAGTTTTGTTTTGCTATTGCTCTTTCCTCTAATACACCATTTTGTAAAACAATACAACATCACTTTCAGGGATACAAATGTTGCACAATATAAATTATCCTTTTACCGGCTATCTCTAGTAGCACAATATAGAAGATTACTATTCAGCTGTTGCCGCTTGTATCATTTCACAGCACTCAAATATAAAAAGGGTGCGAGTGTGGGCACGTGGGCGAGTATCGCAGCTCGCCTGACTGTTGCTCCGCATGTAAACTGCTGCTATATCCAGGGCCCATCGGGGAAAACAGGCTTCATTAAGCTGCTCGACAGCATCCATCTGGGATGATGGGACACCATGACAGCATGGAGTAGTGCTAAAAAAGACATTTGCTCCCTGACAGATATCACAATGGTGTGTCACCTCGATATACCTCTGTCCCTAATATAATAATCATTCATCTCAAGGGAACCATAGAGACACAGATTAGCTATCACACGAAACAGGAAGCATATGTAAAACAAATAACCAGCACATACTTTACACATTTCACTGACAGCCAGCCTGACAGTTCCCCCCCCCCCCATCAAACCTCCTGCCTTCCAGAGAGTCTTATCTAACAGTTGGATGTGAGTCCCAGAGGATGTCCACTACCCCATGAACACACATTCCTGCTGGACTAGCTCTGGTCGACTGAGTTTTGAGCAAATCTCTGGGTCTTACACCCTCTGGGGGGATAGAGGTCAGCAGCGATGGACCCGTACCTGGATCAGAGATGATTGGAGTTTAATCAGGTTATCTTTGTCTGTGCTTTACCGGCCCATCTAAAAAGGCTTTCTTTTGACCCTCTATAACTGATTCTTGGTGGAATTGAAATCCCCGATGTTACGCAGCGAGGCAACATTGTTTTAAAAAGCGTAAGGAGTCAATCACTGCTATAACTTTCACGTAGGTAACAAATTATGATGTGTAGACCTTGGAAACAGCCTGGTACAACCATTTTTGCCTGTTTTTGTTTTTCTTCTTCATAAAAAAAACATTGAATACAAAATAATTCAATCTTGTTCAAACTTCATTTTATTCCACCATCCAATTCAATTTGAAATCAATTGAAGTTTACCAATAGTGACAGTAACAGCAGGAGAGTGCATTATACTGTATAGCATGCTTTGATTAATTGTAAGGCATTTTAAAAATCATAACCACTCTGGCAGTATGTCTCTAGGGATCGCAATGACTGTCCGTCGGTCAGTTGTTCTAAACCGACATATTTCAACAAATATTAGGTCGATTGGCATCAAAATGTGTATATACTGTACAGTCATACCCCACTGGGTTACTATGCCAATCATCTGCACTTTAACAATGTGGTTTATTAACCATATACATGCAAAATTAACTTTAGTTTTAATACATATGTTAGCATGCTCACAAACAAACAAAGCCAAGCCACTGAACATGCTGACAACTGGTTACAAAGGCATGTGACTGTAGTCATTGTGAGCCTGCTGACTATATCGTTTAGCTTAAAGCCCCACTCTAGTAAAGTAGCCTCACATAGCCTGTAGACGTGTGTGAAGCTTTCCCTATAATTTTTAGAACATGTGTTTATGTAAAGCTATTAACTATTTAAGGAGCATATACATAAATTGTTCAACTGGAGGTAGTTCGAACCACCATATTGAGGGCAAACGCATGTCATGTTCCTTGAAGAAATCACAACATAGTATTTTTCTTTTTCAAATTGGTCATACAAATATGTGAAAATTACCAGAATTACAGCTCACTGCTCAAGCTTGGTTGCTTTGCAATTGGAGAGGCTGGGCAGAGTATGCAAGTAAAAACAAAGCAGACATATATCACATCCCCTTGGCAGAGCCATGACTAATTAGCTCTGGGTCCTGTGTGTTGGAAAGCATAGCATGAGGGATTCATTAGAACTAGACATAAAAAGGGTACTTTATTCAGAACACAGACTAACATCATGTGGAACTGGAGCTCCAAAAGTCATTAGCATCAGAGGAAAACCGCAGCACAGTGTGTGCACATTCACTGTAAATTATACAGTTCTGCTGGTCAGATCAAGAGGGAACACAGCTGTGATTCAATCAATTTTCCATTAAGTAATCTTTTTCTCATATTTGATGGAAGATTAGGTGGTCTACCGTCAGTTCATCCAAGAAAGAAATACATTTTCTAATATCTCTGAAAGACACAGTCACTAAAGTCATAGTTGAGTAATAACCTGCAGAAATGCATCTGTTGTCATGAAGATTAGGTCATGATCCCATTACCTGGGTTTTAATTGAGAATAGAGAATAGAGAGCTCAGTGCTTCAGTGCATGAGACAAGGGACGAGAAGAGGGAAGGGTGAGGGGTCGCCTCGCTTCATCACTACCATAGATCTTGTTACTGCATTGCATCATGGCACGTCATGTTGTGTGGAGAATATGGTTATTTATTGTTTGTGTGAAACAGACTTCTTTGATGATTTGATGACATTTTATTTACAACATTGTAACAGCAAAAATACATTAGTCTATATTTTATTTAGAAAATTAACAAAAAAATACTAGCTGTTTTTTTTATTTTTTCTTTGTTTAACCCATTGGTTGTCAATCCCCAACAAAGATAAACCAAAGAATACAAAAATAAATATAAAGTGAATTCATCCACAAAAAACACACTGGACGCTGCACTAGGTCAGAAACCAGAGACTGTGAAGTCCACCGTAGACGGACCACTTTCGGTCAACATGTATCAATTAAGGGCAGCTCATTGTGGAATATCCTCCCAACTGAGATACGGGATTGTCCCACTTTGAACAGTTTTAAAGGTCAACTCAAAGAATGGTTGAGAAACAAACAGACGCGCGATCACTGCTAAATGCACTTTAACACAAGGGTATCTCCTCTTGCACTTTAGGTAGCTCTTGTATCATCTCTTGCACTTTATATGTCGTAGCTGCTACATTGTACTGCCATGTGGTTACTGCTTGTATATGCTGCTCTTGCTCTTTCTGAATATCATGTATTTATTTTTGCTATGTATATAAATGTCATGTTCTTAAATGTTGTATGTCAGGGACTACGGATGGAAATTAGCTGAAAGCTAAAATCCGGCATATTTACATTTTGAAGCATTAATTGTTAAAAATGTTCAAATCTTCAAATAAACGATTAAATGAAATGGAAAAAATCTCAGAGTAGGATTTTCTTTATGTATTTCCTGTTATCAAGAGACTAGTACACACATGCTGTATGGTATAAACACTGCGTCTACACAAAGACACACACTGCTGAAACCAAAGTGACTGCAGTTATGCAAAGTACAGACCAACAACAATGAGTCATTGCTCTCATGACAAGGTCAATGAGGACACATCCCTCTGGAAGAGACCTGCTGAGAGCTGGGAGTGCTTCCATCTGTCACGTTGTCACTTTAGTGCTTATTTTCATCTGGCGCCCTCCAATCTCAGCATTCTTATGTATTTACCCTCTCTACCTCGTTTCCTTCTCTCTCTATTTCTGTGATCTGCCTGAACCTAATCAAGGTCTAAAGATATTAAAAACCATGAGATCAGCATTCATGATTTAGGTAGATTAATGTTGAACGCAGATTATAAAATAAATACCATCACTTATGGTTATTTTAAATTAAAATCAAGGATAAGTGCATACAACATGTTAGGGCAATCTTTAACCATGAAATACAGTAGGAATGACAACAACAACAACAAATCTTTATCTTTTAAATGTTGTCTAATTAATAGCAACGTTGTAAATAGCATAACAACTCCACTCTGAAACTAAAAGTAATTTTGTGATATTATTTGTAATAAACACCATCAGAAATGTAAAATGTAAATTTGGAAAATTAGACTGATGATGTACAGTAGTGTGTTAAATGTGTTTGTCAAGTGTCAAGTAATGTTGTGATGTTTAGGATGTAAAGCACAACATACTGTATGTTATCTCTGCCTTTATCTCACTCTTCTTTAGTCTACAAGTCAACCACACATCCTTGACTTTATTTTTAAGATAAATATGCCAGCCTGGAAAACTGTTCTCCAGGGACTACAGCTCTGGGGGAAGGGCAAGTGAAGATCCCCATTTCCTCAACTCTTCATGCTCCCCCGGGAACATTTCTGCACTGGAAACACCTACAGTTGCTTCAACCAAGACCATAACACAATTGCTTTGCTCTAGATCTGCATCACTTTTTTCAATGCTGCCACACATTGCTTTGTGCGATACCCTTCAAGCTGAAACTAGAGATGAATGACTGTGTGTTGCTTACATATTCTTGGTTGTTGCAAACTAAACAGCCAAGTTACAAATACGCCTTTTATATCTCTATTAAATAGCATCTCCAATGTTCTTGTAAGGCAATTTCATTTTTGGACCAAAGCTAATTCAATACAACTTCACATCAAACACAGAGCAGGCCATCTCACCACACAAAATGTGTAGCTCTCTATGAGTTTGCCTGCTCTAAATGAAAGTGATTTCTGATGTTGGCTGTGCTTTGATGGAATATGAGCTCAGGGCCCACAGACCCCTGAGCCAAGAGCAGCTGCCACACGTTCTGCTTCTGAGAGCTCATTCGAAACTGTGGAACATGCATGTCCCAATGGTGTTACATCCCCAGGGGCATGAGGTAGTGTGTGTGTGTGTGTGTGTGTGTGTGTGTGTGTGTGTGTGTGTGTGTGTGTGTGTGTGTGTGTGTGTGTGTGTGTGTGTGTGTGTGTGTGTGTGTGTGTGTGTGTGTGTGTGTGTGTGTGTGTGTGTGTGTGTGTGTGTGTGTGTGTGTGTGTGTGTGTGTGTGTGTGCAGAGAGAGAGCAAGAGAAAGCAAAGGAATGTGTGTGTTTTTTGAGAAGCAAGATGTCTACATGTCTGCTGCAACAAAAATAATGAGATGGATTTATATTGCCAACATATGGATAGAAACATTATGTTACCTATACTTTCCAGCAACATGTGTATTAATGTGCACTTTCACTGCTAAATAAACCAACAAATACAATTCAAAAAATATTTCTTCCAATTAGATTATTTATAGAGAACTATTTATCAGAGAGCATTCATGAGTGACATTAGTTTACTCAGTTAGTCTGATTATCAAAGACACAACGCTATCGTCCTTTCTGTGTCCGAACATCTGAATACATTATTCAGCATCAAGCCATAGTCCATATAAAACATTAGAACACAAAGTAATAAGATGTATTAGATTAGAGACTGTTATCATCTGATTTAATTAGAAACATCTAAAATTATTTGATGAAACTAAAATAATTAAAATATATGTCTCTCTTCCCCCAGAGCTGAAGAAGAACGTTTATTCCTAATTAGTGGACCCATACATATTTAAGATAGTTCTAAGGAGTTACTGTATTAGTAAAGCCATACTGAGCAACATAAAGACATGTTAGCTGCACCGCACCCAGGCTCTGGAACTCTCTGCCTCCACACATCAAACAGTCTGACTCCATCACGACATTCATGTTATGGACAACGAACACAGGTGTATTTTATTGATGGCATTGTGAATGCACAGAGATACCGTGACGAGATCCTGAGGCCCATTGTTGTGCCATTCATCCACGACCATCACCTCATGTTGCAGCATGATAATGCACGGCCCCATGTTGCAAGGATCTGTACACAATTCCTGTAGGCTGAAAACATCCCAGTTCTTGCATGGCCAGCATACTCACCGGACATGTCACCCATTGAGCATGTTTGGGATGCTCTGGATCGGCGTATACGACAGCGTGTTCCAGTTCCTGCCAATATCCAGCAACTTCGCACAGCCATTGAAGAGGAGTGGACCAACATTCCACAGGCCACAATCAACAACCTGATCAACTCTATGCAAACGAGATGTGTTGCACTACGTGAGGCAAATGGTGGTCACACCAGATACTGACTGGTTTTCGGACCCCCCCAGACTCCCCCAATAAAGCAAAACTGCACGTTTCAGAGTGGCCTTTTATTGTGGCCAGCCTAAGGCACACCTGTGCAATAATCATGCTGTCTAATCAGCATCTTGATATGCCACACCTGTGAGGTGGGATGGATTATCTCGGCAAAGGAGAAGTGCTCACTATCACAGATTTTTTAAGATTTGTGAACAATATTTGAGAGAAATGGTTATTTTGTGTATATAGAAAATGTTTTAGATCTTTGAGTTCATCTCATGAAAAATGGGAGCAAAAACAAAAGTGTTGCATTTATATTTTTGTTCAGTGTACATCTAGTCAGTTTTCATCTCCTCTTTATGTGTGCATGGAGGTCTCTGTATATGTAAATAATGTACTGTGTATTATCTATGCCCTCCCATTATCACATAGGTTGTAATTTATTGCCAGCCACTGAGGAGCTATCCACCAGACTCATAAATATAGGGAATGACATCATGACATCTACAGTAGTAAGACACTATCCATTATGTCACTAAAGCAATGCTAAATTAAACACCGTGCTCCAATAGCTTGCTGTAAATAATGTATTGTGTGTGTGCGTTTGCATTGTGTGTGTGTGTGCCTTACTATTTGGCAGCTTATGTTACTACTACTCTGATATCTATGCAGAAACGACATTGCACAGCTTTGTGTTCCTCATTCATCCCATCAGCCAAAAACATTTCCTGTTCCAAAGTAAACAGCGATAAACAAAATGTACCGTGCTAACGGCCCCATGCAGACCTGAAGGCGTTTGAAGCAGACACATAATTACATTCATCAAAAGGCGAATGCAGATTGTGATTGTTCCATTATTTAGCATGGCTGTGGGCTTTACAAATCTAAGAATGGATTATGTGTCCTACTTCAGTAAAACATAGCAGCCAAACCATCAGTGCTTCAGGACTTTGATAATAAAACATATTTAGTTTGTGATTTTTAAGGAACATTACCATGGAGAGCTATTTCATTCAAATCCCTACCCAAACTGCGCACCACCTAGCCAGTTTACAAAAACACCCCACATCCACTAAACACAAACCACCTATCCAGTAATTGTGAACACCACCATGAGTCCACTATAAACACATCTCTTAAAACAGTCCTCCAGATTAAACAACATTTGTCATCGGTGCCCTCTGGAAGGACACTGAGTACTTGAAGTGATGCCCCTATCAGCAAGATGACATTGCCTGCCTTCCAAAAGTGCTGCAAAACACTGTTGAATATGCATCTGTTTAATTATGGGACCAAGCAATGGTTAATGCTGAAATAGGTTTAGACAGGAAAACAGCTTCAAGTTGAGGGAGATATCACGGTAAGGGCAAAAATAGGGTTTTCATTACGGACATATTTTAGTTTGAGTTTAAATGTTTTTGAGAGAAACTTCATCGTCATGGTATAACAATACCACTAAACGCACATTTTGGTAAACAATCATGGCAATTTTTAAAAACATCAACACTGACTGTTTGTTGGTAACAGAAAACAATCTGCAGTCAGGTTGTTTTGGGTCTTTGTTTGAAAAAACAAAGGTCTGGGTGGATGGTCAATTTAAAACCTCATCCATTAGGACACCTTGTTAATTCCTGATCTATAAAAAACAAAGATGTAACCATCCACTTTTGTCCACTTTTATGTTTTTACGCAATTTGTTCTGTCCTGATAAAAAACATGACACATCTAACACTCACATCTCCACAGTTTGTGTGCCTCGACTGCTAAACTGCAGAGGATAAAGGCAGTCACAATCCCAGGCGTGTAGGGAAAAAGGCAGAAGAGGCTCAGAGTCACAGGCAGAAAATCCCCAGCTTTCCATGGTGCTCTCTTCATCTAGGATGGATCGCTGGCGATGACTATCCCCATGGAAGTGAAATTCATTGGTTGTGGCTGTTGTGTGTTATTTGCCTGCAGTCTCCTGCAGTTTGGTGAATCTGTGCTGCTAAGTCTTTGAATAACAATCAAGTCAACATCTGCAGGGAGAAAATCTTTCGGAAATCTGAGTTTACAATGGACAGGAATCCGTACTGAAATAAAAACAAAAAGGGACTACATCCTTCATTCTACATTTCACATCCTTGACTCCAGGGATTTGATGGTGCTGTTGGCGATGAAATGTAAAAACCTGTATATTTCTTACTGGTTTAACAACAATTGATGTCAATATTGTATCAGTAAGCATGGTCTCAGCCATAAGTAAGGCAATCATTCCTGTTCATACCAGGGTCAGGGTGCACGGATCTGTGATATTCCCATCTTGTGTTAAGAGTAGTGGAGTGTGGCTTGGTTAACACGTTCACTGGTGAGGAAGAAGAGGAGGAGGCGTACACATGCGTTACCCTCCAGAGTGTTTTGCTCCAGAGCTATGACTGAGTGAACATGAACCCATGTTCCAGCTCTGCAGATTTCAATTCCCCACTGTGTTTTAGAAATGCCCAATCCTCTTACTGAGTGTGTGGCTCAACTGCGATCCTATGCTAGTAATTGCTTAACAACATTCTTATTAAGGAGATCCCATGTATAATGAATGGAGGAACACCTTGATAATATATATTTTAAAGTTATATACTCTGTAGAGTTTTATACATTGTTATACATAGTGTTTTTATTATGTCCATGTTGTACACATGTTGCTCCACTATATATCATATTTGTACTTACTCAAAATCATCCATATTACAGTTGCATTTCCTAGCATGTTTAATATGATGAAGTTGTTAAACACAAACCTTAAAGTACTTACAAACTAGTTAGACACTAGGACATGTTAACACATTAGTACTAAACACAAAAAGGGGACAATTCATCATCCTAAATTAATTGTCATTTGCCCACTGTCATTTAAAAAAGCATTCGTATGTGAATAGGATAAATGTGCTTCAGTGTAAACATGAAGTATAATTAGAAAAATATGTCTTTACAGCAAATGTGCGAATTGATCAGTGAATATATGAAGAACAATCCACTTATTGTACTGCACTGAAGACTATTCCCTGTAATCATACACACTGAGGAACTCAACTGACGTATTGCTCCACTCGTGTTATGCCACATGTCAGTTATTAAAATATGATGAATGGGTGCTTAAATGTTAATGTGATTTCCTGAATATACCATTCTATAACAGGATTTGGAGGAGCTTCGTTGCCTGCTATGTGTTGTAACTGTATCTGTTTAAATAGAAAGTGAAAAAATAAAACACAAAGGAGGTTGGTTGGTCTCACTGGAAGAAGCCAGTTATCAGTGTGCATACATGATGCGCCGTTTCTCACAATAAATCCTGGCAGTATATTTATACAATTGGAGCTGAAGTAGCTGTTGCTCTACTTTTTAAGTATTCACTGTAGTCTTGTCATTGGTAAATTGGTATTGCTAACATAAATGTGTGAAAAAGGGCATAGGTAAAACTATAGACATAATAGTGTGTGTATATTTATTTTAGATTCTGATTAATAAATACATTAATACAACCTCTTCTACTGTTTCCCGATTTGTTTTTTCGTGTTCACAATCCTTTGGGAATTACAGAACGCGTCTTGTTATATCTATTACCTCAATTATTCCTTAGTTGGATGCTGGGTTGTGCCTTGACACTTATTTTTTATAAATGTTACATACAGTAAGTTGCAAGGATATATGGTTTGATCGGTTTTACTACTAGCATGACTTTGGATTCTTAGGGTTAATGCATGTGGTTATTTATTTGGTGAATCCATGGTGGTAGTAGTTGCAGGTCACCCTTGAAAAAGAGATCTTTTGATCTCAAGGGGCTTCACCTGGTTAAATAAAGGCTACAAACAGTATGAGAAAATAAACAGCTGAAGACAAGCACTTTTTACCTCTCCAACTCCATTCACCAAACACCTAGGAACATGTAAGACTGTAACAGTGAAGCCAAATAATGAATGAAGAAATCATTCTAAACTTCTTGTGCTGCCTTCAGGAAAACAAACAAAGCCACACACCCTCTCCGAAACTGCAAAAGGCATAGCTTCTTTTTTCCCACTTAGCTGTTATTACCAAACTAAACTAAAAGTATTTTTAACATACTTTTTCAAACTTGCTAGCTTGATACGTGTTTCCCTCACTGGGTTTTCCATACTGTAGCTCGCTGTAGCCTTTGTTCAGAGGAATAGTGCAGGAACAGCTTTTGGGGATTTGGGCCCATCAACTGTGTTCATGTCCCAGAGTTAAACAGAAGACAGTGCATGTCAGCTTGTGGATATTATTCCTGCCGTGTGTAATGAAACTAGCTGCTACCGCAAAAGCAGAATATCCCAAAATAACTACAGAGTTTAATATTCAAAAGGTCCAGACCCCGAACATGTTGGAAAAAAAAAATACTTGAATGTCATGATCCTACAAGACATAATGCAACTATCTTTCCATTTTTAAAGAAAATAGAATAAAATCCATGGCATAATCCCTTCTTAACCTTTCTATGTTTACATCATGCTGCTTATTGTACACCTCTTCTCATCTGCTAGGGGATGTATACGTCTCCCTGGATTTATGACCCTGGATCACCATTTTCTAAAACAATACATTGAATATAAGGCTCAACATTTAAAGAATGGAAAACTATTATAAAAAAAGAAAAGAAAAAGCAATATTTGCCAAACTGACAAATATATCATATATAACATGTAAGAAGAGGTCATTGGATGGATTTTTCCTTATCGTCAAGAAAGTAAGATAAAAAGGTTACAACAAGAAAAGTTGTCAAGATTACTTCAACCCATATGAAAGGGTGTCAATGCAATTTAATATATTCAAACATCATAGACTGTACTCGTGTAGTCATGCAAAAAAACACTAAAAAAAACGTTGTTATCATTTTGTGATCGAGACAAGTCACAGCATGATATGCAAGTTCAAGGCAGCCTATCTCACATGATCTGTGCAATCTGAATATTTCTACATACTATTAATACAATTAAATACACGTGAAACAATGACTGCAAAACGCAATCTGCAACGTGGAAGAACAGAGAGCCCAGGCAGATATTCTAGTCCTTCTCAAAAACCAAACATAACTAGCAATTTGAGAAGCTTATGTGTTTTCCTAAATTCTGTTTTCTTTGAAGTTCCTCCTGAGATTTTGATGCAAATAGGCAGCGTTGGGAAAGTTAATTCACACTCCCTGCCTGTTTCCATCACCCTTCTCATTTCTATTTTGGGCCTAGAGCAAAAAGAACATACTCTCCACTTTAATGTGCCAACAGTATTACAAAGATAGAGACAAAGCAAATGTTAGACTGAATCCCTTTATCAAACAATATGATGAAAAATACAGTTTGCTGTCAAAGTCAAGAGAAGATTAGGCTGCTGATTACCAGAGAACAGTCGAGACCTGTTTCATGTTGGAGTAAAACCTGCATTGGCCATCAGTCATGCTGAAGAAATGTAAATGATTTTTGTCTTGGCATGCGTCATACATTATTCATGACACAGCATTGACATGTGAGCCTCCTACGAGTGCACTCATGGCTGCTTTTACACTTTCAGGGTATCACACAAAAAGCTCTCGTTTTCAGAGCAACACATGAAATGCAGTGACACCATCAGGTATTATTTTCAGTTTCCGCTGGTTTTCTTTGCCGGCAACGGAAAACTACTGTATGCAAAACATGCACGGTTTGTGTTTTTTTTTACCATTACAACATTCTTCTAATCTAAATAAATACTTTCCTTTAAAACATCTAGAGAAAGCAGGAACGCTAACATTTACAAGCAGGGAGGACATCTTCTAGTCCACCTAAACCCTGTATCTTCCCTTTCCTAGAATGGCTTGATGGAAAAGCCCAAAACAAGACTATTCCCCAACTCTGCTCCGAGCACTTCATCTCGCTACCACCCACTGTATACAGTAGCTGTCATCAGTCAATCTCCTCTAATTCCTACAGAAGTATGCTCTGAGACGTGATTGAAGACACAGCATTGACTTAGTTTGCCTGGTTTCCTCTGGCTGTTTGTTACAGAGCCCTGGGGGCCTTGGTGAGAAAGACTGCAGCTGCAAGCGCACTATAGGCCATATGCCTCCTGTGGACTTATCAACACACCCTGTGTCTGTGAATTATTGATTGTAGTTGTTAAATCCAATAGGTTTATTGCTTGATTTTTTAAAAGCCTTTCAATGTCTATCGTGTAAGAGGGGAATGGAGCCACCTGTCTATTTAATAACAATATGGCACTGGTGGTTCAGTGGTGCATCTTCTGCTGATGGCCTTGTAGAGGACCCAGATTGGATTTTGAGCCAGATTTCAAGTTGGCTGGAAAACTGAGTAAAGCTGCCAAGTGTGGTAACAATTATCAAAAAGGCAGCCAGCTGGATGTGATTTAATTTGTGTTGCTACTTGAAATGCCTATCAGCTCACTTCTGTTCTTCAAACTTTCACTAAGATATAAAATATGATACTCCATGATGAAGCTGCCTCTTATAATACAGAGCATCGAATAGCTGAGCCTAAGGCAGCCTTTCTTTCTTCCTCTCATTACAACGTGCAGTTTGAGTCTCCTAGAATGACTGCACTTGAAACCAGGCACTCCAAACATTACAGGGCACACATTCAACCTCATCAAAAAAACATGCAGTTCAGTTTGTGTCATCAGAGATCTGTGTTCAGAGACTTGACATTACTTAGGAGGTGTCAAATCAAATCAAATCCTGTATATGCCCAATCTCACAGTTTGTTTTTTTCCCAAAATGTTACACTGATCCTTTTTTTAGACCCTTCAACCCTTGTTTACAGCCACACTAGCTGCATGGCTTTGGGGATGGCAATGACAATGGCAAGTTGTTCAATTACTTTGTTTCAGTCTGAAACAACTCAACAACTTTGTAATGGATTGTTACAGCATTTCGTAAAGCCAATTAGGTTTCCCATATAATTCACCCGGACTCTGGTTAAAACCTGACTCTTCTACTGCCACAGCCACACAAAGCCTGTTAGCATTCCTATTGTACGAATGTTAGTACACTGGCATTATACTTAAGCTGAATGTACATTTGCAACGCCTCCATAGCTGCTATAGAGTTGCTTTAGAATCGCAGTGTTATTAAGCAGTCTTTGTTTCTCACACTGCTTATTCTGTTCAAACAGAAGGCCTTGAAACTCCATAAAGCCCTTCGTAGAAACACAAAACTCCACAAACCAGATTTTCTTTCCGGAAGTAACACTACGGTTCCCTTCCTTCCCACTGCACTAAAACATCACTGGTCATAATTAACTTTGACAAGGCAGCTGACCATGGCCACCGAGACTCCAGTTATGCTTAACAACCTCTGTAGCACTATGGAGAGTGCAGTAGTACACAGAGCTCAGTTCACTTCGCTTCAGATGTTAAGACAAAACCCAGAAAATACTACTTTATTCACTACAGAACAGCAATTGTCAGTGTGTATCGAGTGCTACACAGCATTTTACTTATTCAGCTTTGCTCTGCTTCATACGTTTATTCCCAATTGTATTCTATTCATTCATATTTAAATATAAACTGCTATAAAACACTGCTCCCGCCTATATTTCCCCAATTCTCAACTCACTTAGTAACGACGAGCTCACAAGATATCTCTTACAAAAGAATAAAGAACACATGTTCAGAGTCCATACATAGAAAAGTTCTGGAAATAAATTAATAACAAATGTTTATGTTCTCCTTATTGTATCAAACTCTTAGACAGCATTGGAGCCAAACACATATTTCCATTTAAAGGTGGGGTAGGTAATTCACTTCAGAAACACTTTGTTATATTCCATGGAATGCTCTTAACACCCCGATAGCAAACAATACATTAAATGCTTTGACAATAAATACATTAAAAATGTGTGGAAGCCGTAGCGCTGTAAAAAGCACGACCAATAATCTGAGCCAGCCCGGCTAAAATAACTGGATGGCCGACCTGCCTGTCAGCCTTCCATCTGTGCACAAACTTATCTCGTGCCCTCATTGGTCATGTGCGCGTTTGTGTGTTGGAGGAGGGGCTTTGTGAGGAAGTCTGAAGGAAGGGGCAGATTTTTTTCAGCTGCGTACTTTCAAATTCTAGCGCACTCGAGCTGGTTTCTCCATTCTTACCTACCCTACCTTTAATACCAAAAATGTAAATGGAAAATGTATAATGCACAAACATTTGACAACATATTGCATTGTATGTTGTTGTCTAAATGAAGCCATTACAAGTGTGTAAAATAGTGTAGTAGACCATATTATAGAAAGCACAGCACGAGCTGAATCCAGGCCTGAACCATCAGAGTCTTTTGTTTCCTCAGTCCTCTCTTGACAATTTTTTTCTTTTCGCTCCGTATCATTGTTGGACCTTTGAATTTATTGTAACCAGTCCGTCAGGTGTGTGAAAACTGGACCAGTATTCCAGGTTCTTAAAGGATGGGTAATAAATGAAGTCGAACACCAGAGTGAATGAAGTGAATACTGAGATTATATAAATCTAATAAAGATGTGTTCAGGTTGTCATTGGTAGCTCGCATCCCCTTCGTCAGGGAGAGAATCCAGAGTCCACAATCCAGAAAATCCAGAATCCACAATCCAAGGGTATCATAAAAAACCCAGCCGAGTAAAATAAAAATAACAATCAAAACTCTTTCGCTTTGCAAAGCAGCTCCAACCTCCAACGACAGCCCCAGAGATTGGTCCACCGCCGCCCCGGTAAAACTCTCAATTTGCACTGTTTTGTGCATATAATGATCACAAGTGTCTCCGTTCTTCCAGCGTGACGCTGCTCCCTCACACACACGTCTTCAACGTGCCCTCACTAACCTGAGTAAGGAGGCGGGACTTGGCGGATTTTAGTCCAACTGCAATCATGATTGCATTATGAACCAATGAGCTTTGTAACCTTGGTTTATCCAGTGGGTTACACCCTCCCCCCTTAAATATATGCACACCCCTGTGCATGCTTAAAGGGCTGCTGGGTAACTGGTTCTGTAACCGCATTAGGAATGTCTGTAAACCAATCTGTACTGTTACGATCATTAAGAGAGTTAACAATGGCAGTACTCAATCCTTGAAACAAGGAAGTAACAACAGAAACTAGTGGACAATGACAATTTTATGGACCGACAGCTTTCTATTCTTTTATTCTAAATCGGGCCGCAGGTAATGGAGCCATGACCTACGTAAACCCGATGACATTTTTAAGATGAACTGACGGGGGACTAATTAACTCTGATTCAGTAGGAGAATGATTTAGAGAATAAAAACAAATGCCAACAAAAAAACGTCTCTCTTGACTCTGTGACCAGCAGGACTGTATCTTACACAGTACATGGCTGAGAGTCTGCGACAAGTGCGCTAACAAGCCAATTACTCTTGGAGCTCTAGTTTCTTCTGCTGATCTGAAGACCTCCTATGTCTATTTCTAGTGAATCCACCCCTGTGGCATCATCACACCATGCAGACCCCCTGCTGATTATCTGTGACTCTACTGAGAACATTTGATTTATGGCTGTGTTGTTCTCGTTGCACTTGGACACTTTGCTTCATCTCACCAGTGGGTTCAGCAGCAAGCTGTTTATGTTGTTAACCACTGATGTTCTAGATTTGGAGTTAAAGGGGTTATCTTGTCAACCCATTCAGAATATATTAGTTTTGAAATGGGTTTATCAAGAGCCAAAGTAGCATCAGCAGCCAGACTCACATAATCAGATTTCACATTTTACACTAAATACATTATATCATTTTGTATTATAAATAGTATGTGCTTTATAACAAATCACCATAACTCTGCATACAGGACAGGCATGACAGAAAATATGAATTGGTTGTTGCTGTTATATATATATGTATTGTACAGTGTAAGGTCAGTGAGAAAGATAGATATATATATATATATATATATATAAATATATAAAAGGTACAGTATGTTTGTGTGTATGTGTGCTCTGTTGGGGACGATTGGATGGAGGCATTTTTCTGAAGATATTTACTAATAAAGGTATGTGGAATAACAGCAGTCATTAAGTACAATAACCCACTATATGAAACGAAGAGATTTGTTGTTGCACTCTGGTGTGTAAAAAAAAGTCTATGATCATGTTTCAATGGCAAACATGTTCATCTTTCTCCCTGTGTAAAACTATTCTCTTCCTCCTCCTACCCATTTTGTCTCGTATAGCTGATAGATGTCCACCCATGACAGACTAAAGTGTAGATCTGAAGCTCCATACTAGCAAAAACCTTTCAACTTTATTAAACCGTCACACCATTCTTCTTGCAGCTGACAAATATCCACGGATTTGACAAAAAGGACAAAATCTCTCTGACTCCCGGTTCACCTCATCTCTTTTTCTTTGTATATTGATAGTAGTGTGTCAATGCTAATATTACTTATCTTGGCCACTTCAAATAACCTGTTCAACATAATAACTTGTTTAATACAGCTTTAGGAATAGACTGTTATTTAATCAATCATCAGGACATTTATTTGCTAATGTTTGATATTTCAAAGGATAACTTTGAGTTTGTTAAACTGGCTGATTAACTTGTTCCATACTGAAAGAAGCAGAATGAAGATGTATCATGACACTTTTAAACACAAAAAACCCAATAACAAAGGCAGTGATGGGTATCAAACATCAATCAGGTAGTGACTAAAAGTTTGTATTGCGAGCCTGGTCAGTTTCATGCTGCTGATATTCTTATGTGTAGACTTAGAGCACTCCAGTCTATAGCAACGTACATTTCCTACTCTGAAGGTTAGCCGACAGTGTATCAAATACTTCCACAAGTGAGACACTTTCATCCGGAACCAGCATGAATATAAGATCCAGTAACATTTATACATGGGAAGGCACGCGTCAAAAAACTCATTTCATGACAGTTCATGACAGAAATGTGTTCTTGTCTTGCTTTAACTTGACATTCGAGCTGCCATAGCATTTTCTAAAGCTGCAGTGTGTCCGCAGGGAAGAAGAAGAAAATGATTTACTGGAGACAGAAGAAAAGAGGAAAAACTTTGATGGTGTATATGTCGCACTGTGTTACATGCAACATGGATGCAAACCTTTGATAAAGATGTTTTAATGCCACAGAGAACAACATCCCTGGGCTACCCACACATGAAAGACTACAGGTTATTTGAGAGAGAAATCACACACAGGTATCCGAGTCTCAAAACAATTTCTGACATTGACTTGGCTTCAAAATGCCAACTTCTTCTGAGAAGATCTGACATTTGACACATTACGTTTGTCTGTCATTGAACACATCTGTCAATAAACTGCACAGAGTTACCGATGTGTCATGTATGCTCCAAATGAGGGCAAGGTTTAAATAAACAAATCTTCAACAGAAAATAGATGTGGTGCAGATTCAGAAGGGGACCTGCAGATCTGGCACCTTCCTGTTAGGGAGCAAACATACAAAATGGCGGTCTCTTGATCTGTCATTGAGCCGTTTCTTACGAATCTTGGCTAATCAGAATCAGACTTGTATTTCTTTGTATTTCTTGCATCCAGCAGCAGGATTCAGCTGCATTCCCTGAGCATATTGAACAGAAAGACAGAGAGCCCAGCTGCTCTCCTGAGGATTTTCATGTTGAGTCTCTGCAGACTTGTTAGCCCGATCACTTCTACATTCACGGTCAGATCAACTCCTCCCTCCAGATTAAGACCACCCACCATGGCGGCCATGTCACCTATGTCAAACTGTGTTTCTGTGGAATAACCTCTATGTGTTATCTGGCACTGTCTAACACTGACATTATTTCAACACAAACCATGAAGGATATTTGCATTTCAACATGAAGAAATGTGTATCTGTTTCTACTGTAAGTGTCCACAACATACTCTAAAGCAGGGGTGGGGAACCTCCGGCCTCCGGGCTGTATACGGACCGCAACACTATTTGGTACGGCCCTCGAGGTAATTTATAAACACACGCAAAAAAAAAAAAAGCTGTTATTAATAAACAAGAATACAGTTTGAAAGGGGAGTGATTTGTAAAATATCCATAAAGAAAAATAAAATCTCCTAATGTTGCTCTCAAAGTGCACCAGATTGATGATTTTAACTTCAACATTTAAAAAAAAAAATGTCCCCCCTAGAGGAGGTTAGGTCCCCCCCCCCCCCATTTAAATCATGTTCACATGGATAGGAAACTAAATACATTTGCACACATCTTGTGTCCATATCTTTCTGTTTTGGTGGTCATGCCACAACCGTGCACGTGCATGCATACGTGAGTCATGGTAAGATATCTGGATCAAGAGGTTCCTTTTCTTTGCACAGCATGAAAGAAAGGCGAAATGAATGGGCTTTAGTATTGTTAAGCAGAGGTCAATAATTTGTACGACCCTCGGAGGATGTTGAAGAAATTGAAATGGCCCTTGAGAGGAAAAAGGTTTCCCACCCCTGCTCTAAAAGGTACAACATAAAATGGTGTTGGTGGAGGCAGTTAAGATAATCAAGTATAGTGTAACGCTGTATACATTATGATAACACCTTGTACCCTTATTAAGAATGATGGTATGAATAGCCAATACATGCAGGTAGACTGCAAGAGCATTTACAGTCTACATGTAGCATAGTGTTAGTGTACTTGAGGATAATACTAAAAGTAATATGAAATGTGTTCATTTAGTGTGTCACAAATTGAGACTTTTTACTGCCTGCCTGTTTTAAATGCATCATCTTAAAGCAGCGTTTCAGAGTGACTTTATTATGACAATGAGTCTGGAAGGAACTCATATTGTCCTTTTACGAGTTAACCCTCCCTCTGCAGGCTGCTCTGCATTCATACTCCACTTGTTATGCATGAGCTACACTGTTTTGAAAAATTAAAAAGGCTTTTGACCAACATTTAAAAAGTCACAGGGCAAAATCTGACCTGCGCTCATAAATAATGACAACCTGCTCCAGTGCTGCTGCCTCAATACCCCTTGACTTTAGACCACCTCCAGCAGGGAACACACACCTTTATAGCAGTGTGATAATGAGGTCTGGTGTACTGCCGTTATTATAATCTGTGGGTTTAGGCTTGGAGCAGTTCTGCGGCTAAGGCAGCTGAACCTGACAAATGCAATCCATCACACAAAAACAAACTAACCATATGGCTCTCCCTGCATGCTGCATGGGGTGAACAAAACATAAACAAGCAGCAACTGGTCAAAATCACCACAGTGCAATGCAGGAAGAAGCTGGAAGAAGAAGATTGATTCAGCAAAAGGAAACAATATATTTAATTCAAAGTCCATCCATGGAAACAGCACCAAGCTAAGAATGTCGATAGGGCCAAGTAGCACCCCTGGTCAGTTATACACAGCACACAAAAACATTAAAGTAGACCCTCAGAGAAAAATGCATTCTCATTTGTTATTTACATAAGACCACAAGTTGTGTTTTACCTGCATGTCATGATCCACAGATGTAGGTGTAGGATGGAGACGGTCAGGACACAGCATCCAAAAGAAAAGAGAGAGAAAGACAAAAAGTTAGCAACGAAAAACTGAAAAATTAACTGAATCACCTTAAAGCATTGGCAGACATTACTGTATGGAAAGGAAGTCAGCCCAACCAGTATACCTGAGGTTAAGAGCTCTCAGTTATATACATGGGTGTGGTTGGAAAGGTGTGTTTCAAGAAAGAGACACAAACCAATACTCTGCAGTAATCTCACTATATAAAGTACATTAACCATCTCAAGAGCAAAACAAAGCCTTCTTTAACACTTGTAATGTAATTGCAACACAGACAAAGCCAACAGATGCATGATGTCACAAAGTTATAAAACACCCAATTGACTCTATGGTCCCATCAGACATGGATATATTCATATTTAACAGTGTACATTGTATACCTCATATTATTCCTTTCAAACACAGCTTTGTTCAAATTATTCATTACACAAGACCAAACATTAATCTGGTTCTAAATCCAGATTCACGCAGTAAACATAAGACAAAACTCTGACTGAGAGAATCAACCGCAGACTTTGCTCTTTTTCTCCTCCGTTGTGCTCTGCAGCTCTACAATCTGTGGACCGAGGGGTTTATGACAAGGAGTATAGAACATTTAACTATGTATGACCCATATAAAATGTCTAGAATACCATAACTCACAACGAGTTTGATCAATTAATACAACAACGGTTGTGGGATCAATCAATCAATCAATCAATGTTTATTCATATAGCCCAATATCACAAATGTTACATTTGTCTCAGTGGTCTTCACAGTGTGTACAGAATATCAGTATGACAATACGACACCCTCTGTCCTTAGACCCTCACATCGTACAAGGAAAAACTTCCGAAGAAAACCCACAGTTTAAAGGAAACATGGGAGAAACCTCAGGGAGAGCAACAGAGGAGGGATCCCTCTCCCAGGACGGACAGACGTGCAATAGATGCCGTGTGTAAATTGAAAAGATAATACATTTGCAACATAGGTAGTCCAAATGATCAGATCAGCATAAACAAACATCACACAGGTTCTGAAACAACTGACAACATGTCATCATTATCGCCATACCCAATTGCTCACATCACATCAGTGTGTTGGGTTGCAATTTTAAGGAGAACATTAAGCTAGGGTAACATGAGAACGGAAACATGGTGAATAGACTAAACTAAATAAAGTTGAAGCACTCAGAACATGCCAAAACTAATAATGGAGAAAGTTCATCTCCAGTACGCAGATACTTCCAAATGCTGACGTTTTTATTGCCTTGAAATGTCAGATATTTCAAGAATTCTTAATTATCTCTTCTAGTATTGGTATTTGAATACAACTGTTGTGTAAAGAAAAATATTGAAAATGTAAAGAAACCATTGAAATAACCTTTTTGTTTTATTCATAGCAATTAACAATCATAAATGTTCTCTTATATGGAAATGTCTCTTTCATATTAAATTGTGTGAACGCTTCACAGAGCTAAAGAGTTTCTGTCTCTTAATAGTTTGTACAATAGTGGGTTTCTTGTAAAGGAAAGTGGAAGCAGAAAGCGCGAGTCCTGAATTGGAGCTGGTAAAATAAATGTCTCTATATCCTCCATGATCCTTTATAGCCACTGACCATGATGATAGTGTTTGATTATGATGTTACTGTGGCTCAATGGTCCATGAAAAGCTGTAATGTAGTTAGAAAATGGAAAGGAACTGGATTTTTCTACACAACCTCCCTCCTGAGCTATTTAATCCTCCTTACAAATATCACAATTTGTGAGTACTGTAAGTCTGCAATGAGGTTGGATGTTGTAATGAATGGCCCCATTGGAGACTAAGTGGCTTCCATTTGTATGCATCTCACTTTCACTAAAGGATAATGGAAACCTGCAGAGACTGAATTGTTATAATTTAAGTGTCCATTCAGATGAAGTATGCCAAAACGTACTGACACATGGCATTGTGAAATGACAGTATGTTTACTGTAAGTGCACTTGCAAGTTTATTTAAACAGTTTTATTGAACTGACAGTTTAAGTAAGATATTCTCTTCAGTTAGCAGTTGTATATATTTAAACATGAGAGCTGAAATGAGATTTAGATTAGACATCAGCGCCAACTAGCAGCTCAGTTGGTTAGCAGAACTGCTTAAACCAGGTCCAATTTCACCCAGTTATTTCATCCAATTAGTGTTGTGTGAAAGCTACATCAATATTTGGAGTCATTACTTCCTTTATAACGGTCCACTAATCTACCGAGATATTAACTACATTGAAGTTTCGGGCATTCTTTTCAAGTGCACACAACATTTTGTTCATGTAATACAGCTATTTTCAGTACACAAGCTAATATCCAACTACCATTGGACTCTCATTTGATTTCACAAAATACCCAAGATCCCTCTGAGTAATCTACTTTATTATGTTCCTTTCCTGTTTGAGATGAGGCGGATACATTTGCATAAATATGTGTATCACTTCCTCTGCTCAGAATCTGTCAAAATTGAACAGATTTCCTCTCAGTGGGAGACTTGATTAATGAATGTGTGTTTCCGAGTTTATTTTATCCAACCGTCTACGTTAGTGAGTTATTTGTGTCCCTGATATTGTTGCAATTAAAAGAGGAGATAGGCAGTGACAGTTAGAAAAAGAGGTCACACCAGACTCACGAGGGGGGGGGATCTAGCGTGCACCAGATTTAAAGGATATACGCGGCCCCTATGGGAGCTTTAAACAGCACACAGCCTCCTTTACTTGAATGTTTAATAGATTCCAAGGCTGCACATATAACACAAAGAGAACACTGATTGGACTGTGTTGTTTAGGATTTAAGAAACTGGTCACTAAAAGATGATGTTAGTTAGATTGCGTTAATATAGAGTTAATGGAAAACCAATATGGGTAAGCATTGAATGAAGGTTTTCCTAAGACTCCACGTAGTTATCAACTTTATATCAGACTTTAATTCTCTTCACCTTCATGTTCAGGCGCATAGATTAGTTCGTCTGCAGTTCTCAATAATGGAGTTTTAATGTGAACATTTAATGGTTCGTACTAAATAGTAATGATCCTTTATTGAGGGGATTAACTGTATGAAAGAAAAGAGATTAGAGAGGACACAAAGTAACTATGAGCTCAGGGTGGACGAGGAGACTTTTAACAATGCTGTACACAATCTTCTACATTATTTTATTTTTGAAACTATTCATCAAAATATAAAAATGTCCTATTTGATGTAGACTTAAATCTTACATGTTCACCGAGTAGATGTGTGCATCTCTTATCGGAATGCATTTGGGACTACACAAAGCAATGATAGGAAAATAGAGCTGTATGAAAATAAAGAAATGTATTAAATACAAACTAGTTTCTATGTAAGACTTTAGAGGAGATTGGACATTGGACATTGACATTTGCCGAAAGAAACCTAACAAATGTCAGAAAATGACCTACCATAGGAATAATGAAATAATACATTGAACCGAGGAATTCAGCAAGCGCATTATGTGTTTGAGGTATGCATTTTGGTATTTTCTACACGTCACAGTTCAGGAGTATTGAGTCGAAAATGGGACAATCTTTAAATGCCTAACTGTGATATTCAGGGGTATCTTGCCTCACGTTAATCTTATAGTTACACTGACATCGTTTAGTGATATCATGAAAAGGTTTAAAGCAGACTCAAAATGAGATGAGACCAAAAACACCTCATTGGTTAATTAACTGATCTTCACTCATTTCATGTGGGAACATTCAAACAAGAGAGAAGAAATCCATCCATCCATCCATCTTATCCCGCTTATCCGTGGTCGGGTCGCGGGGGTAGCAGTTCCAGCAGAGAGCCCCAAACTTTCTTTTCCCTGGCGACATCAACCAGCTCTGACTGGGGGATCCCAAGGCGCTCCCAGGCCAGCGAAGAGATATAATCCCTAAACCTGGTCCTAGGTCTACCCCTTGGTCTCTTCCCAGCTGGACGTGCCTGCCTGGAACACCTCCCTAGGGAGGCGCCCAGGTGGCATCCTAACTAGGTGCCCGAACCACCTCAACTGGCTCCTTTCGACGCGAAGGAGGAGCGGTTCAACTCCGAGTCCCTCCCGGATGACTGAACTTCTCACCTTATCCCTAAGGGAGACACCAGCCACCCTGCGGAGAAAACCCATCTCGGCCGCTTGTATCCGCGATATCGTTCTTTCGGTCATGACCCATCCTTCATGACCATAGGTGAGGGTAGGAACGCAAATGGCCCGGTAGACAGAGAGCTTTGCCTTCTGGCTCAGCTCCCTTTTCGTCACAACGGTGCGGTAAAGCGACTGCAGTACCGCTCCCGCTGCTCTGATTCTCAGGCCCATCTCACGCTCCATTGTTCCCTCACTCGAGAACAAGACCCCGAGATACTTGAACTCCTTCACTTGGGGTAAGGACTAATTTCCTACTTGGAGTGGACAGTCCATCGGTTTCCTGCTGAGAACCATGGCCTCAGATTTGGAGGTGCTGATCCTCATCCCAGCCGCTTCACACTCGGTTGCGAACCGATCCAGTGAGTGCTGAAGGTCGCAGACCGATGAAGTCATCAGAACCACATCATCTGCAAAATGCAGTGGTGCAATCCTTAGTCCACCAAACTGCAGACCCCCTCCCCCACGACTACGCCTCGAAATCCGATCCATGTATATTACAAACAGGATTGGTGACAAAGCGTAGCCCTGGCGGAGGCCAACCCTCACCGGAAATGGGTCCGACTTACTGCCGAGGACCCGGACACAGCTCTCGCTTTGGGAGTACAGATATTGGATGGCCCCGAGTAGAGACCCCCTCACCCCATACTCCCGCAGCACCTCCCACAGTAACTCCCTGGGAACTCGGTCATACGCCTTCTCCAAGTCTACAAAACACATGTAGACCGGCTAAGCGTACTCCCAGGCACCCTCCAGGATCCTTGCGAGAGAAAAAAGCTGATCCGTTGTTCCACGACCAGGACGGAATCCGCATTGTTCCTCCTCAATCTGAGGTTCGACAATCGGCCTGACCCTCCTTTCGAGTACCTTAGAGTCAACTTTCCCGGGGAGGATGAGTAGTGTGATGCCTCTGTAATTGGCACACACCCTCTGATCCACCTTTTTGAAAAGGGGAACCACCATCCCGGGTCTGCCACTCCTTCGGTACTGTTTCCGACTTCCACGCAACGTTGATGAGACGTGTCAACCATGACAGTCCCTCAACACCCGGAGCCTTCAGCATTTCTGGGCGGATCTCATCCACTCCCGGGGATTTGCCACTGTGGAGTTGTTTGACGACCTCAGTGACCTCCCCCCGGGAGATTGGTGTTGATCCCCCCGTCATACTCCAGCTCTGCCTCTAACATAGAGGGTGGAGTTGTCGGGTTCAGGAGTTCCTCAAAGTGTTCCTTCCAACACTCCATCAGTTGAGGTCAACAACGTCCCATGCTTACTGTACACAGCTTGGATGGTCCCCTGCTTCCCCCTCCTGAGGTGTCGGACAGTTTTCCAGAACAACTTTGGTGCCGCCCAAAAGTCCTTTTCCATGTCTTCTCCGAACTTCTCCCACACCCGCTGCTTTGCCTCGGCCACGGCTGAAGCTGCTGCCCTTCAGGCCTGTCGGTACCTTGCAACTTCCTCGGGAGTCCCCAGGGATAACAAATCCCTGAAGGCCTCCTTCTTCAGTCGGACGGCTTCCCTGACCACCGGTGTCCACCAGGAGGTTCAAGGGTTACCGCCCCTTGAGGCACCTAAGACCTTGAGACCACAGCTCCCCTCCGCGGCTTTGGCAATAGAGGCTTTGAACACCGACCGCTCTGGTTCAATGTCCCCAAACCTCCACAGGAATGCCCGAAAAGCTCTGCCAGAGGTGTGAGTTGAAGGCCTCCTGAACTTGGGCCTCCTCCAGACGTTCCCAGTTCACCCGAACTACACGTTTGGGCTTACCAGGTCTATCCAGAGGCTTCCCCCGCCACTCGACCCAACTCACCACCAGATGGTGATCAGTTGACAACTCCGCCCCTCTCTTTACCCGAGTGTCCAAAACATACGGCCTCAGGTCCGATGATACGATAACGAAATCGATCATGGACCTTCTGCCTAGGGTGCTCTGGTACCACGTACACTTATGAGCATCCTTATGTTCGAACATGGTGTTTGGTATGGCCAATCCATGACTAGCACAGGAGTCCAGTAACAAACCACCACTCCAGTTCAGATCAGGGGGGCCGTTCCTTCCAATCACGCCCCTCCAAGTGTCTCCATCATTGCCCACATGTGCGTTGAAGTCTCCCATTAAGATTAAAGAGTCCCCTTCAGGAGCCCCATACAGGACTCTTTCCAGGGTCTCCAAGAAGGCTGTATACTCCGAACTGCTGTTTGTCAGAGTTTTCCCCCCATAACCCGCAGGCGTAGGGAGGCAACCCTCTCGACCACTGGGGTAAACTCCAACAACGAAGCACCCAACCGGGGACTTGTCAGTATCCCCACACCCGCCCGGCGCCTCACACCTTGAGCAACTCCGGAGAAAAATAGAGTCCAACTCCTATCCAGAAGTAAGGTTCCAGAGCCGACGCTGTGAGACCAAACAGATCCAACTGGTAACACTCCAACTCCCGCACAAGCTCCGACTCCTTCCTCCCCAGAGAGGTGACGTTCCACGTCCCCAAAGCCAGCTTCTGTCGCCCGGGTCTGGTCCGTCGAGACCCTCTGCTTTCGCTGCCACCCTTCTGGCAGCGCACCCGACCCCATCACTGTTTCCCGTAGGTGGTGGGCCCGCAGGACGGAGAAGCGGAGGTGTTGCCCACGTTGCTTTTTGCCGGGCTCCGTGGCAAGCCCGACCACCAGACGCTCGCTGACGAGTCCTCCTTCTGGGCCTGGCTCCAGAAGGGGACCCCGGGCTTCCTCGGGGCCGGGTATCCTCACTTCTTGGTTTTTCTTTCATGAGGTCTTTTGAACCAATCTTAGTCTGGCTCCTTGCCTGAGACCAATTTGCCATAGGAGACCCTACCAGGAACACAAGGTTCCAGACAACACAGCCCCCAGGTTCATCAGGGCACACAAACCTCTCTACCACGGTAAGGTGCTGGTTCTTCAGAGAGGGAGAGAAGAAATGTGTGCTATATTTAATGAATTTCAAATAAAAGGATATGTTAAGAGTGTAACATTAATCTTTACAGTGTTGTGTATTGTCCAACTTTTTTACGGAAATGTTAGAAACACAGCTTGATGTTTTACTTAATGAGGAGAAGAAACTATAGGTTACTTATGTAACCCCAGTACTCAGAGTAACATGAAGTGAGATGTCTCACTATGGGATGCGCCTCATCGCGCAGCAAACAGAAGCATCAATCTCATTACGCCAATCCTGATTGGCTGGTGATCTTGACGTCAGCGTCAGGGAATTCACCCCCTATAAGTAGCTTGCGCCACGACGCATGCGTCATTCAAAATAAGCACCTCTTCTTGCTTCACCATAGCAAGGAGGGCCGTCTGGTGAGACATCTCACTTCATGTTACTCTGAGGACTGGGGTTACGTAAGTAACCTATAGTTCTCATTCATAACACTCCGTTCGATGTCTCACTATGGGAAATTGTAGCTCCCGTATTGCCAGACGAGCTTATCTTGAAAATCACCAAACCAACCAGAACTTTAACAGGTAGAGCTCTGACTCAACCAGGTGCCCAGCACTGCTTGAGTCACACTGGGAGTAGAACGTCAAGACTGTTAAGAGGCGGACAAAAGTGAGCGGCGAGGACCAGCTCGCCGCTTGCACCAATGTCTTGGATGGGAGACATCCTGGACAGAGCCCAGGATGCAGCCAGACCCTGAGTCAAAAGAGCTCGCGGACTCGAGGGTGCCTGCGAACTCTGACTCGTATGGGCCCCAAAGCAATTGCTTCCACAAACCAGTGGGAGAGCCGTTGCTTAGTAACAGGCTTGCCCTTATAAGGGTTAGCCCAGGACACAAGGGGTTTGGTCATTATGACGAAGGACCCTTGATCTGTCCCTGTACGTGCGTAAAGCACGGGATGGACACGGCAAATCCGGCCGCTGTTCCTCGGAGGAATACGGTGGCGGGGAGGATGCCTCAATGTCAAATATGGTACCTGAACCAACCGCCTTAAAATAAAGGCCGGGTTGGGCTTCAACCACACTCTGTTTGCCCTGGGGCGAACCGAGTGCCTGAAGACTGTACAGATAGCGCACGAGTGCCACTGGCTCGCTTGGCAGCTGCCAGGGTCAGATTCATGTCACACTGTATTCAGATTGTACCACTCACGGGCCAGGCCCATAGAGCCAAGCGCTCTGGGTGTGGGTGAAAGATCGCCCCCCCCGCTTGGGACAGTATGTCCCTGCGTAGTGGGGGCTGCCATGGCTGCCCGCACAGCAGCTGATATATCTCCGCTAGCCAGTACATAGCTGGCCAGTGCGGAGCTATCAGAATAAGTGTGTGGCATTGCTCTCTCACACTGGCCAGAGTTGGAGGTATCAGAGCCAGGGGTAGGAACGCGTACAGAAGGCCCGGGGGCCAATCGTACGCGAGTGCATCCACACCTAACGGTGCATTTAGATCACGCATCGAAAAGAACAGCTGACACTGAGCGTTGTCTTTCGATGCGAACAGATCCACCGCGGCTCTGCCGTAACGCACCCACAGCTGGCTCACAATCCTTGGATGTAGAGTCCAGTCTGCATAAAGTGGTATACCTCTGGACAGTAGATCTGCCCCGAGGTTCATCACTCCCGGTACGTGCGTCACTCTCAGAGAGAGGAGACGTCTACCGCTCCATAGGATAAGTTTGCGCGCCAGTGTGTGTAACTGGAGAGAACGCAAGCCTCCTTGGCGGTTAATATATACGATATTGTGGTCGTATTGTCTGTCCTCACAAGGACATGGTGTCCTCTGAGAAAAGGCAGAAAGCGTTTTAGGGTGAGAAACACCGCTAAAAGCTCCAGGTAATTTATGTGCGCCCGCTGGAGGTCTCTGCTCCAGAGACCCCCCACCGGGCGACCTTCATAAATACCTCCCCAACCTGTCAGACATGCGTCCGTGGTGACCACTGTCCGTGAAAGGACAGCACCCATAGGCACACCTCGTACTAGAAAAGTCGGGTGCAGCCAGTGGCGCAGTGCCATTACGCATTTCACAGTAACCATCACTCTCCGCACGTCATGGCGCGCTGGGTTTAGTTTTAGGGCGGCCACCCAGCGCTGAAACTCCCTCATGTGTAAGTGTCCCAGTCGTACGACCAGGATGGCTGACGCCATGAGCCCCAGCAATCGCAGGCAAGAGAACATGTTTGCGCAGCTGGAAAAGAGCGAGACAAGCTCTGAAAGCTTTCACTCTTTCCACTGACAAGCGAGCTGAAAAGGGCACCGAGTTCAGGCGTAAACCCAGGAAGGGTATAGTCTGCGCGGGGCACAACATGCTCTTCTCTGTGTTTATTATGAAACCCAGGTTGAGCAGGTGCTTTACGAGGACATTTGTCTGCGTAACAGCCTCCTGCTCCGACTGTGCGAGAAGCAGCCAGTCGTCCAGGTAGGTCGCCAGGCGAATTGTCTTAACGGGGCTATCGCGGCTTCCGTACATCGTACATACACCCTTGGACTGAGAGACAGACCGAAGGGGAGTACTCTGTATTCATAATAGATCGCCTGAAATGCGAATCTCCAACACACTCTCACTCCCTAAGCGTCCAATAGCGACGTTTGGTCAGTGTCCGTGGCGTCCAATTGTGACGCTCCTAGGCTCCTTCAGCGTCATAAAGGGACGCAAAAAGCTTTCAACTGATTGCAATGTATTCCCATCTGCGTCGGGATTTGACGCTCATGGAAGCACGGCATTCGTTTATGTCGGCTGCCCTTAAATGTAATGTGAGCGTCCATTCCCAGGAGTAAAGGATGGCAGAAGACACTACACTACCCAGAATCCCCAGCTATCGTTTGGACTACACCATGTGCTCTTGACAAACCCCGTGATAGTCCTCAAGCTCTGTGATTGGAGAGTGTGCTCCGAGGGTTAAGCCGATTCTCGAACAGCACTTGAAATGGGATGGAACCACGGCAGACTGTCCAAAACTGGATTTGAACAGGTCCACCGCGTCCCCCCTCTCCCACCCCGTCCCCAGAACTACACATGCTGGCTATTCTGTTTCGCAACATGTTCTCTATGGCACGTCTCTACTGGGAGTTGTAGTTTTAAAAGACGTTTTCGTATTTCCCATAATAAGAAGTTGCCAGTATTAAACTGTGTACATCCCTGGAGGTTTAGGGGAAAGGAAACACTCACATTTAAAACATATAATTAATAAATGGGTGAAAATTGCTTGTGCCCATTATGGGCAGTATTAATATATATACCCACATGCCAGCTAAGGTCAGAAGAGCTTTATTTAACAGCTGGTCTTATGTGTGTGACCCCTGTGATAACATTACATTACATTAATTGATAAGCCTGAAACATGCACTTGTCAAGGTTCAGAGGCAGATTTTGCAAATATGGCAGTAGCCATCGATCAGCTTAAGAGAAGATATACTTTATTGATCCCAAGTTGGAACATTTGCGTTACATCAGCATGTGTAACAGTTAAATATGCAGTTGTGTTTATTTGAAAATCATTTAGTATAATCACATCAATTCTGTGTTTTATATTCAACAATTCTGTGTTCTTTATTTATTGATTGTTCAATACCTGACAAGGCCGGAGATGACATATCTACATACATCTTATAAGAGTATAATACATTATGTATAATATCAGTTAAAATAAGTGCTTCAACATAGTTAACATTGTTGGAGGTATGTACAAATATTGATAGATGTCTTGTAATGCACTATTGAGGAACCTGCAACCCAAGTTGTTCATTCAGTGCAGAACTACACCACAGTTGTGTAGGCCTATATGATATGTCAATAAACCTTAGAAAATCTTGAAATCTTGAAAGGGATGTGCAAAATAGTCATTACATACAGTCTTTAATTAACTATTAGTAGAGAATAACGAGTAATGAATATACTTTATAGGGATCTTATTAATATCTAATAATAAAAATATTGAAATTCAATAACATGCTTTAACCACCAGGTGTCCCTTTATATCAGCTGTGCACCTTTATGGTGTAAATACAGCCTATCTACCAATTGGATCAAATATAAAAGTGAGCCGAATTAGTGTTGATACTGCAAGGAGACGTATTGTGTGAAAAGAAATGTAAGATGTTGTTTAATGGCTGATATATTTATGATCCACGTCACGTTTTCAGTTCCTCATGTTTGTCTTCTCATCAGGGCTCTATAAATACAGAACTACGGCAGATATGTAATATGTAATGCAGCCGAACCGTGTATTACAATGCCGTTATGTGATGACTTTCAAAGAGAAAAGCAAGCACACTCGGAATAAGGTATTATTCATATTTTTTAAAAATGTTTTCGGTCTGTTTCCGGTATTTGTTAATAACGATGTGCTCTGAGATGTGAGACTGGAATTGCACAGGGGGGAAATAACGTAGGCTATCTTTAGATGCGGATTTTGTTAAACTAATATGTTTAGGCTGTGGACCAACACTATACATTGACGGGGAAGGGGGTAGCAATAAAGATAACACCATTAAACAGTTACACAACATAACAGAAATAATATCGATAGCAGCGTCCCTAGCAACCACCTTGGTAACAATGAAAACATCGCGATTTCCTGAAGTAATCTTCGTAATAACTAGCAAACTAAAGATCATGTACATCCACTGCACACATAATCTGAAACAACAACTCATATTTCTCGCATCAAATGACATCAAAACGCATTTTAATGGCCAAACTAACTTTAAAATAGGCATTTTCTACTGAGAATAAAACGAATTTCGGCCATGTTTTCTTTTTCTGCAGGGAGACATTTGAAGATCACGTGACATAGACGCCAGCCATCGGAATGAATGGTGGAAAAAACGGGGTTTGTCAAACAGAGCACATGGTGTAGGCCAAACGTTCTGCCATCCTTTACTCAGAAAACATATTTGTTTCTCCGAATCGAAGGGGAAAAATACAAAAGCATTGCACACAATTTAAACCAATCAATGTTGTGTAATTAACAAGGATAATCTGGTGTTTTTTAGTCGATGAGTAGTGCAGATATCACTGTAAAATCAATCGACAGTAAGAGGAGTACTTACTTCCGGGTGTAAAATTCTCCGTTATCCAATGGGAATGGATGCTCATATTGCCTTTAAGGGCAGCCGGCATAAACGAATGCCGTGCTTCCATGAGCGTCAAATCCCGACGCAGATGGGAATACATCGCAATCAGTTGAAAGCTATTTGCGTCCCTTTATGACGCTGAAGGAGCCTAGGAGCGTCACAATTGGACGCCACGGACACTGACCAAACGTCGCTATTGGACGCTTAGGGAGTGAGAGTGTGTTGGAATCTCAGATATTTCCTGTGTGGGTAATATACTGGGATGTGAAAATACGCATCTTTCAGGTCGACTGATGTAAACCAGTCGTTTTGTCGCACGAGCCGCAGCAGAGATGTGTGAGTGAGCATTCTGAACTTATATATTTTTAGATATTTGTTCAGAGCCCTCAAATCAAGTATTGGCCGAATTCCGTTCCCTCCCCGTTTGGGAACGAGGAAGTACTTGGAATAGAAGCCGCCCTGACTCTGCTTGGCGGGTACAATAGATATAGCCCTCTTTTCTAGGAGTGAGAGAATGTCTCTCTCCAGAATATGGGCTGACTCTCCTCGGGCCTGCGAATGCAGAATGCCCGAGAAGGGAGGGGGGGTGACGGTGACTTGGAGTCTGTAGCTCCGTGTAACTGTCTTGCGCGTGGCGGTGGTGCCTTCACGACCCCAGCCGGCATTGTGCATGCACGTGACGGTGGTGCCTTCACGACCCCAGCCGGCACTGCGCATGCGCGTGACGGTGGTGCCTTCACGACCCCAGCCGGCACTGCGCATGCGCGTGACGGTGGTGCCTTCACGACCCCAGCCGGCACTGCGCATGCGCGTGACGGTGGTGCCTTCACGACCCCAGCCGGCACTGCGCATGCGCGTGACGGTGGTGCCTTCACGACCCCAGCCGGCACTGCGCATGCGCGTGACGGTGGTGCCTTCACGACCCCAGCCGGCACTGCGCATGCGCGTGACGGTGGTGCCTTCACGACCCCAGCCGGCACTGCGCATGCGCGTGACGGTGGTGCCTTCACGACCCCAGCCGGCACTGCGCATGCGCGTGACGGTGGTGCCTTTACAGCCCCAGCCGGCACTGCGCATGCGCGTGACGGTGGTGCCTTCACAGACCCGTCAATTGTCTGCCCTTTGAGAGAGGCCGTAGCTGCTCTCAGAAGGGGAACAGTTGACGGACTGTTTATTGTTTTTCTTTTCATTTTTTCGAGCTGCGTCCTTGGCTCGAAGCCTGGATGCGTCAGCGGAAAATGTTTTATGACAGAAAAATCAATAAGTGTGTGACATGTGTTTATGCGGACTTGAGGATGGTGTTGAGGCATCTCTCGAGGCGGCGGGAACACATTTAGAGCTGGGGAACCGTAGACTTCCAGCTCTGTCACAGAGGGGAGAAGGAGGGGCTGTAACGCCGCTCGCTTCTTCTTCCTCGACTGCTGGCCGAAATTCTGGGTTGGCTGCGCCTGGGCTGCAGCCGGAACCGGAGATTTTCTAGTCCAGCTCGCCCTCGTCCCCTGCCTGGGCTGGGGACTCGGGGCGTACTGCGACCTCTGCGTTTTCGGTATTTTGAACCGAGCAGGGTTCGGGGCAGCTTGGACGAAGGGCTGCCGCTGCGAAGGCAGCGGCTGGGCCATATATCCTCACAGAGCTCCGCTTGGTATGCGGTTAGCAGTGAGGAAATGTTCAGAGCCCTGGCGGACAACGCTGCGGCTCTGTAGGACCGTTCAGTCATGGTCGACTGGAAACGGTCCACCTTCGCTGGCAGCGTGGGGTTCCTGCTTGGTGACGGGCCCATCCTCGGTAGGAGGTGGGCTGCCACCAGCAGTTCCATCGGCGGTATGCGGAGCAGGCCGAGCCTCTGCGGGCGAGACCATGGTGAGGTCTCGCCGGGAGCTCCAGCCTGGTGAGGCGTGGGGCTCCGTTCCCGCATCTCTTGCCAGCACAGGGTCCCGGCCTGACACGGCGTGGGATCCCGGTTCCGCATCTGCCGCTGTTAGTGAGCCCCAGACCGACACAGTGAGGGGCTCAGTCTCTGCGGCGGACGCCCCCGTGTCTTGATTGACAAACGGCGAATCAGTGGACATGAGGGAGTCCTGTTCCAACAAGCTAGCTTGGTGTGCTAGCCATCGGTGGAGGCTCTTTCGGGTGAAACGGGCACAATGCCCGCACGAGCCGGGGTTGTAGATAGCTTCCTGGGCGTGTTCCAGCCCGAGGCAGGACGAGCAGACCTGGTGTGAGTCTGTGCCTGCTATCTTCAACCCGCAGCCGCATGACCGAGCCTCCGAGTCCCTGACACCTCTGGTGTGCGGGGGAGAGGCGTCCATCTTGTTCGCCTCGTGGCGTGGAGAGGACCCGCTCGTAACAGGTACGTCGTTGAGAGAAAAGTGTTACCAACCCGTCCTTAATCCGGAGAAAAAGGGACGGTGTGGGTCCTTTGTTCTCAAAGAATATTGACTGGTGTGTCAATATACTTCTAATCCTTTTCTCCTCCGTGAGAGAGAAAAAGAAAAGCGTCCTCGCTACCGTGGTGACGGTAGTAAGGGGAAGCTAGCTAGTAACAGGTGTGTTGCTAGCTTGAAAAAAATCAGACCTACCTTACTTTCCGGGGAAGAGAAGGGCGAGGTTGATTTCAATACTAACTGGCGTTAGTATTACCGTCTTCCTGCAAAGCAGAAGGAGTAGCCGGCGAGCGCCCGTCGACCGAAATGGTTATATTTGGGTTCAGTCTCTGGACCGTTAAGCTTGTCCGGCTACTATAGAGATGTGCTCTGAAGCGAGAAGAGGTGTTTGAATGACGCATGCGTCGTGGCGCAAGCTACTTATAGGGGGTGATTCCCTGACGCTGACGTCAAGATCACCAGCCAATCAGGATTGGCGTAATGAGATTGATGCTTCTGTTTGCTCCGCGATGAGGCGCATCCCATAGTGAGACATCGAACGGAGTGTTATGAATGAGAACAGAAAAAGGCACTGTAGGGAGAAAACTCAGACGCTTGACAGGAGAGAGAAAGGAGGCACAGAGCTGCCTCCTTTTAAAGCAGAAGATGAACAGGATCCTCTGAGGTGGAGAGAAGACCAGCGGCTCAACTGTGTTAGTCAGCCATGACGCTTCCCACTTTATCCCAACACAAAACCCATGGGACACACACAGCGAAGAGAGCACGTCGAGTGTGAATTACATTGCCAGGAGCTCTCTTTAGACACATGTTGCTCTCTTTAAAGTCAAACCTTTTTATGTGTAAAATGTGACCATCCAGCATCTATTGTAGCCTGATAACACGAACATACACCACTTATCTTGATGACTTTAACAGCGACACAATGCACTCATCATTTCCTGCACTTTCAGATGAAATAGTTGCATCATATAGTGAAATCTTTCCACTCATTTACTCTCAACTTTCTCCCGACTGTTTTGCAGAAGGTTCAAAATTACATTTCAATTATTTTGAATAGAATGCAGCAAGAGACAAAAAGTGTTTCCTAAAATGTTATTTATACCTAAAAACACTTTTTTTTGTGGCGGCACATTATTACCATCAAATGGACATATATTATAAATCGAAGAGCTACAGTACTGACTACATTGATACATGTAACAAACTATTTCAGCATCATTCAGCCTCATATATTTCTCCTTATATTGATTCATTTAAACCAGGGGTACCCACACGTTTTCAGCTTGGGAGCTACTTTTAAAATGACCAAGCCCAAAAGATCTACCCACACTACCTTTGCGATCGACGTATTGGGCACCCTTGATTAAACCATTGGTACTAACATTGTCGGGAAATTCTCTGTTCCACAAAAAGGAAGAAGTGTCACGTACTAGAAATACTGTGTGTGGTTTCGGCGAGGGTAGGCGCCTGTATAGAGCGAGCACGAGGCATGACATGACGCGGATTACAAGCGCATGTAGCCAGTTTGTAATTTGATCATAAACAACAAGGTCTCTTCATGTTTCTTAGGCTGATGAATATACATTGTTGGCACTCACACAAAACCTTGTGTTCTCTGTAGGGTGTATTTTTGTGTGAATCACTCCCCTTCTAAACCCCATATTATGTGATTTCTTCCAGTTTTGCACAAGCTACATGTTAACATCATCAACTGGCCATTTGCTAGCAGCTCTATTAACACATAAGCTCAATTTGACATATATTCAGCACATGCCATTCTCAAATACAGCTGCTCAGGAAATGATTATATCAATTCAAGGTTGCAGTGCAATAATTAAATAGGCCTTGAAGTTTAGAGACTGGTTTTAAAATGTGCATTAAGAGAACATAGCCCTTTTTTGAGGTTATAATGAAAGAAAAATGTGAAGTCGGTTCTCTCCTGAACTCACTGCAGACACCCACGCAGATCAGAGGTGTCTGTCCAGAGGATTTTGTGAGATATCAGAAGGTCAGCCCTGGAAAACTAATCCTTCATCAAGGCTCTCAACAATGGTGGTACTGGAAGCATCAGGCTTCACATTATACTTCAATGTAATTATTCATGATTAACACATCGGCTTTAAACATGTGGAAATGAAGAGGATATCAACTGAAATGGAAGAGTCAAGAGGAAGGTCTCGCAGAATGTAAGTATGCACTTTGTAAAATATGGGCAGTGTTGCAGAGAGCTATTATCTACAGTACACAATTACTTTAAATTGGTATGCTTTCATCCACTCAGAGGAGTTCTAAGATTTCATTCAACTAAAAAAAATTGCATAATTGGCGAATGAGTTCAACCCAAATTAAAACTGACTTCAAAAGGATATTCTAAAAAATACTTGAGTTGTATTTCATTAATCAGAGATACACTTGCAAACTAATGTTTGAAATTTGTTTCAGGACATTTTTATTTCATATGAATATAAATTCTAAGTGCTACCATAGTACACATCATCAGTTGGCAAATGAAAAATCCATATGGGAGGTTAAGTTAACTAAAGTGAAAGGTTTTAGAAAAATCAGAAGACTTCACAATCCCGAGTGACCAAATGTGAGCCATTTCATGTGCATTGTATGTTGTGTTTATTGCAGTTATTGTAAGTGTTGACAACATTAAGTTACATTTAATATTCAACCTTTGTTTTGTATCCTTAAGGTAGGGTGATAATAATGTGGGCCTTGTGTTTGTGTATCAATGAAGATCTGACTCAGACAGTGAAAACTGAATAGAAGCATAACGGCCAACAAAGATCAAAAATAGATAAAGCCTTCCCTCAAAAATGCACCTCTTTATTTAACAAAGAAAAAACAGAGAACTTGACAACTCAAAGGAAGACACCCAAAAAAAAAGAGAAATTATTTCCCTCACTCCGTTGACTTTTTATTCTCATCCAGAGAAAAGGACAACATGACTTACAGGAAGACTTTTCTATATATACGGTAGTCAGGGAACATTTAATTACAGTAATGTTTCCCGTAAAGTGTATTTAGCCTTGTGTGGCCTTTTTTATTAAGGGGCTGTCTCATCTCCTTGTCTAAGGCCGCCCTAGGATTACATGCATTTAAAGCTGCTAAATGAGCATTTACAAGTCAATTCCACCAGGGAGGAGAAGGCCCCTGGACGTAATCACATATTATGTAATATGCACACAGTCTATGGGGGAAGTTATTATCCTGCTAATACAACACATTGTGAGGACATTCAATTAAATAAATATAGTTCTTCTCACACATTCAGGAGTAGACACTGAGAAACCCAGGCATCAAAAGCTGAAGTTGTGTTTCACCTGACAAATATAGGTCAACATTAACTATCCGATAAACTCTGGTTTGATCCATATACAGTGGGGCAAACAATTATTTAGTCAGCGACCAATTGTGCAAGTTCTCCCACTTAAAAAGATGAGAGGCCTGTCATGTTCATCCTAGGTACACTTCAACTATGAGAGACAGAATGGGGGGAAATAATCCAGGAAATCACATTGTAGGATTTTTAATGAATTAATTGGTAAATTCCTCAGTAAAATAAGTATTTAGTCACCTACAAACAAACAAGATTTCTGGTTCTCACAGACCTGTAACTATAGGTTACTTACGTAACCCCAGTCTCAGTGTAACATGAAGTGAGATGTCTCACTATGGGATGCGCCTCATCGCGGAGCAAACAGAAGCATCAATCTCATTACGCCAATCCTGATTGGCTGGTGATCTTGACGTCAACGTCAGGGGAAATCACCCCCTATAAGTAGCCTGCGCCACGACGCATGCGTCATTCAAAATAAGCACCTCTTCTCGCTTCACCATAGCAAGGAGGGCCGTCTGGTGAGACATCTCACTTCATGTTACTCTGAGACTGGGGTTACGTAAGTAACCTATAGTTCTCATTCATAACACTCCGTTCGATGTCTCACTATGGGATATTGTAGCTCCTGTATTGCCAGACGAGCTTATCTCGAAGATCACCGATCAACCAGAATTTAACAGGTGGAGTCCCGACTCAACAAGGTGCCCAGCATTGCTCGGGCCATGCTTGGAGCGGAGACGTCTAGCCTGTAAAAGCGGACAAAAGTGAGCGGCGAAGACCAGCTTGCCGCTGCACAGATGTCTTGGATGGAAACACCCTTGAACAAAGCCCAGGATGTAGCCAGGCCCCGAGTCAAGTGAGCCCGCAGACCCGAAGGTGCTTGCAGATTCTGACCCGTATAGGCCAAAGCAATCGCCTCCACGATCCAGTGGGAGAGCCGTTGCTTAGTAACAGGCTTACCCGTGTGAGGTTTAGCCCAGAACACGAAGAGTTGGTCATTAAGACGAAGCTCTTTTGATCTGTCCATATATGTGTGTAAAGCCCGGACTGGACACAACAGATCCTGCTGCTGCTCCCCGGAGGAAACCAGCTGCGGAGGAAATGCCTCAATGTCAATTGGGGTACATGAACCAACCACCTTTGGTGTAAAGGCAGGGTTGGGCTTCAACAACACTCTCGTTTGCCCTGGGGCGAACTGAGTGCATGAGGGATGTACAGACAGTGCATGGATATCGCTGACCCGCTTGGCGGATGCCAGGGCCAGTAACAGCACTGTCTTGAGTGACAGATGTTTCATGTCAGCTCCTTCCAGGGGTTCAAATGGGGTCATTTTGAGCCCATTTAAAACCACTGCCAGGTCCCATAAGGGCACCAGCGACCTGGAGACAGGGAGGAGCCTGCGAGTTCCCTTCATAAAACGGCAAACCAAAGGATGTTGGCTAGCCGTCTTACCCTCAAAGCCCACCTGGCATGCAGCAATAGCAGCCAGGTACACCTTGATCGTGGAGAAAGCTCTGTGTTTTTCGATCAAGTCCTGTAGAAATGATAAAATCACCCCGACAGGACATTGAAAAGAGATGTGCCCTTTTTGAAGGCACCACTCCTCAAACACCCTCCACTTACAGTCGTAAAGAGACCTGGTGGAGGAAGCTCTCGCACTCTGAATAGTGTTTATCACCTTCTGAGGGAGTCCCACTGTATTCAGATTGTACCACTCACGGGTCAGGCCCATAGTGCCCCGCGCTCTGGGCGTGGGTAAAGGATCGCCCCCCCCCCCGCCTGAGACAATCTGTCCCTGCGTGGTGGGGGCTGCCATGGCTGCCCGCACAACAGCTGATATATCTCCGCCTGCCCGTACATTACGGGCTAGGGCGGAAACATCAGAGTAAGTGTGTGGCGTTGCTCCTTCACTCTGGCCAGAGTTGGGGGTAACAGAGCCAGGGGTGGGAACACGCACAGAGGACCCGGAGGTCAATCGTGTACGAGTGTGTCCCCGCCTAACAGTGCGTTTAAATCGTGCATTAAAGAGAACAGCTGTCATTGAGCATTTTCTCCTTTTGCGAACAGACTTAACGCCCTCCACTTACAGTCGTAAAGAGACCTGGTGGAGGAAGCTCTCGCACTCTGAATAGTGTTTATCACCTTCTGAGGTGCTCCGCCGTAACGCACCCACAGCGGACTCCCGATCCTTGGATGAGGAGTCCAGTCTGCATAGAGTGGTGCACCTCTGGACAGTAATTCTGTCCCGAGGTGCATAACTCCCGGTACCTGTGTCGCTCTCAGAGAGAGGAGACGTCTGCCGCTCCAAGGGATAAGTTTGTGTGCCAGTGTGTGTGACTGGAGACAACGCAACCTCCCCTGGCGGTTCATACACGATATCGTGTTGTCTGTCCTCACGAGGACATGGTGTCCTCTGAGAGAAGGAAGGAAGCGTTTTAGGGTGGGGAACACCGCTAAAAGCTCCGGGTAGTTTACGTGTGCCCGCTGGAGGTCTCTGCTCTAGGGACCTCTCACCGGGCGACCTTCGTAAATACCCTATCAGCCTGTCTGACCTGCGTCCGTGGTGACCACCTTCTGTGAAAGGACTGCACCCGTAGGCGCGTCCCGCACTAGAAAAGTCGGGTGTAGTGTCACTACACATTACATAATAACCAAAACTCTCCGCACGCCGTGGCACGGTTTTATTATGAGGCCCATGTTGAGTGGGTGCTTTACGAGGAAATTTCCCCCCGTAATTCTGACTCCGCTCGGTGGGCATTATAGATAAAACCCTTCTTTCTAGGAGAGAGAGAACCTCTCTCTCCAGAATATGGGTTGACTCTCTCTGGGTTTGTGAAAACAGATAAAGTATAACTGTTTTGAGAAGCCCAGGCAGATGTCGTGAGTATCTCCTGCTGTATGCTCCTTAGAGCCAGCCGAGATGTCACGTTTACGACCCCAGCCGGCACTGCGCATGCGTGTGACGGTGGTGCCTTCACGGCTCCAGTCGGCACTGCGCCTGCGCGTGCCGGTGGTGCCCTTACAGCTCTAGTCGGCACTGCGCATGCGCGAGACGGTGGAGCCTTCACGACCCCAGCCGGCACTGCGCATGCGCGTGGCGGTGGTGCCCTTAAAGCCCCAGCCGGCACTGCGCATGCGCGTGGCGGTGGTGCCCTTAAAGCCCCAGCCGGCACTGCGCATGCGCGTGGCGGTGGCTTCACGGACCCGTCAATAATCCGCCTTTTGAGAGATGCCGTAGCTGCTCTCAAAAGGGGAGAACATTGGCGGGCTGCTTCTTCCTCGACTGCTGGCCGAAATTCTGGGTTGGCTGAGCCTGAGCTGCAGCCGGAACCGGAGATTTTCTCGGCCAAATTGCCCTCGTCTCCAGCCTGGGCTGGGGACTCGGGGTGGGCTGCGACCTCTGCGTCTTCGGTGTTTTAAACCGAGCAGAGTTCGAGGCAGCTTGGGTGTCGTGAGTATCTCCTGCTGTATGCTCCTTAGAGCCAGCTGAGATGTCACGCTTACGGCTCCAGCCGGCACTGCGCATGCGTGTGACGGTGGTGCCTTCACAGACCCATCAATAATCCGCCTTTTGAGAGATGCCGTAGCTGCTCTCAAAAGGGGAGAAAATTGGCGGGCTGCTTATTGGTTTTATTGATTTCCTTTTCATCTTTTTGAGCTGCGCCCTCGGCCTGAAGCCTGGATGCGTCAGCGGCAAATGTTTTATGACAGAGGAATCAACCAACGTGTGACATGTGTTTGTGCGGACTTGAGGATGGTGTTTAGGCATCTCTCGAGGCGGCGGGAACACATTCACGGAGGGGAGAAGGAGGGGCTGTCACGCCGCTCGCTTCTTCTTCCTCGACTGCTGGCCGAAATTCTGGGTTGGCTGAGCCTGAGCTGCAGCCGGAACCGGACATTTTCTCGGCCAACTTGCCCTTGTCTCCAGCCTGGGCAAGCCAAACCAGTGGACATGAGGGGGTCCTGTCCCGACAGGCTAGCTTGTTGTGCTAACCTTCGGCGGAGGCTCTTCATAGTGAAGCGGGCACAGATCTGGTGAGTCTGTGCCTGACACTTTCAACCCGCAGCCGCAGAGCCGAGCGTCCGAGTTCCTGACTCCTCTGGTGTGAGGGAGAGAGGCGTCCATCTCGTTCGCCGCGAGGCGTGGAGAGGACCCGCTCTTAACAGGTACGTCGAGAAAAAAGGTGTTACCAATCTGTCTTTAATACGGAGAAAAAAAGGACAGTGTGGGTATCTTACCTGGTGTGGTAATATTCTTTTAATCCTTTTCTCCTCCGTGAGAAGAGAAAAGAAAAAACGTCCTCGCTACCGTGGTGTCGGCAGTGAGGGAAAAAATACAAGCTGGCAACGGGTGTGTTGCTAGCTTGAGAATCAAAACCTTACCTTAATTCCAGAGGAAGAACGGTGAGGTTGATTATAATACTAACTGGTGTGTTAGAACTATACTCTTCTGCGAGGCAGAATAGGGTAGCCGGCTAACGCCCGTCGACCAAGATTAGCTTTTGGTTCAGTCTGTGGACTGTTAAGCTAGCCCGGCTACCATTAGAGATGTGCTCTGAAGCGAGAAGAGGTGTTTGAATGACGCATGCGTCGTGGCGCAGGCTACTTATAGGGGGTGATTTCCCCTGACGTTGACGTCAAGATCACCAGCCAATCAGGATTGGCGTAATGAGATTGATGCTTCTGTTTGCTCCGCGATGAGGCGCATCCCATAGTGAGACATCGAACGGAGTGTTATGAATGAGAACTTCTTCTTTAAGAGCCTCTTCTGTCCTCCACTTGTTAACTGTATTAATGGCACCTGTTTGAACTTGTTATCAGTATAAAAGACACTTGTCCACAACCTCAAACAGTCACACTCCAAACTCCACTATGGCCAAGACCAAAGAGCTGTCAAAGGACACCAGAAACAAAATTGTAGACCTGCACCAGGCTGGGAAGACTGAATCTGCAATAGGTAAGCAGCTTGGTGTGAAGAAATCAACTGTGGGAGCAATTATTAGAACATGGAAGACATACAAGACCACTGATAATCTCCCTCGATCTGGGGCTCCACGCAAGATCTCACCCCGTGGGGTCAAAATTATCACAAGAACGGTGAGCAAAAATCCCAGAACCACACGGGGGGACCTAGTCAATGACCTGCAGAGAGCTGGGACCAAAGTAACAAAGGCTACCATCAGTAACACACTACACCGCCAGGGACTCAAATCCTGCAGTGCCAGACGTGTCCCCCTGCTTAAGCAAGTACATGTCCAGGCCCGTCTGAAGTTTGCTAGAGAGCATTTAGATGATCCAGAAGAGGATTGGGAGAATGTCATATGGTCAGATGAAACCAAAATAGAACTTTTTGGTAAAAACTCAACTAGACGTGTTTGGAGGAGAAAGAATGCTGAGTTGCATCCAAAGAACACCATACCTACTGTGAAACATGGGGGTGGAAACATCATGCGTTGGGGCTGTTTTTCTGCAAAGGGACCAGGACGACTGATCCGTGTAAAGGAAAGAATGAATGGGGCCATGTATCGTGAGATTTTGATTGACAACCTCCTTCCATCAGCAAGGGCATTGAAGATGAAACGTGGCTGGGTCTTTCAGCATGACAATGATCCCAAACACACCACCCGGGCAACGAAGGAGTGGCTTCGTAAGAAGCATTTCAAGGTCCTGGAGTGGCCTAGCCAGTCTCCAGATCTCAACCCCATAGAAAATCTTTGGAGGCAGTTGAAAGTCTGTGTTGACCAGCGACAATGGGCCAAAATACCAGCAACAGTGTGTGAAAACCTTGTGAAGACTTACAGAAAACGTTTGACCTCTGTCATTGCCAACACAGGGTATATAACAAAGTATTGAGATTAACTTTTGTTATTGGCCAAATACTTATTTTCCACCATAATTTGCAAATAAATTATTTTAAAATCAGACAGTGATTTTCTGGATTTTTTTTTTTTCTCATTTTGTCTCTCATAGTTGAGGTATACCTAGGATGTAAATTACAGGCCTCTCATCTTTTTAAGTGGGAGAACTTGCACAATTGGTGGCTGACTAAATACTTTTTTGCCCCACTGTATGTGCCCTTTACTAGCCAATAACTTGCATTTGCTCAATGTGGTTTTATGCTGGATATGAAACTACACACAGCATTCTTCATTTCATTTGCTGGAAACAGCTGCTTATATTAGTTACTGGTGAGAGCCACTAGCTTCAGGGATAGTTTGGATTGTCTTAAGGGCAATCAGCAGTATACAAACGTGTTTACATATCTTTCAGTAAATTGAAATGACCTGCTCAGCTGTTGGCTGCTCAGAGGACAGAAATAAAGTGGCAGCGGGTAAACAGCATTGAAGAGTTGGAAATGTTCAGAAACAAGGCAAATCAATGACACATTTGAACCAAACAACAGTTGGTGATCATTGGACCAGTGGCAAGATGGCTTTAGGCTGACCAATTGGAACATTTTACAAAATCACTCAACCCTAACTGTGGCCAGCAGCTGAAAAAACAGAGCTCTTTATGAGTCGGTTTACAGGAAATATATGCCACATAAACAAACAAAGAAACACTCAATATTGTAAGTTTAACTACTGTAGATTTAATCATTACACGGTGCACTAAGTCTGTGATTGGTATTGACTACTTTGAAATGGATCCCTGCTCAACCACAACAGCAGCTACTATTAAAGTGTAAGTAACAATAATTATTGTGATGTTGGAGGAGAAGGAAATATGGGCCAAGGAAGTTACATTATTAATACAATAATAATAAGCTAATACAAATGGTGACCATGTCTTTATTCATGACCCCAGAATGACTCAAAAGTACATCCTTTAGGTGTAATCATACTGGCTGACTTTCCGAATGACCTCATGATTAACACATACTATTACAATTGATCAACTTCTAAATGAGTCCCTTTATTGTTTGAAAGCCCCAATGAAAATCAAGAGTTGGCATATTGTGGATGATCAATACCTTTAAGGAAAATGACTTAGACGTTATGGTATGGTGAGGGAATTATCAAAAAGATTAGTGCAGTATTATATCATGACGTGGCAAAATAAAAAAAACAGAAAGGAGAAATATATTAGGCGGGGGGAACAAAACAGAACAATCTGTCCTGCTTCTCACTTTCTCTTCCTCTCATCTACAGTAGCCAGTCCCTCCGCTGTAATTTCAATCCATCAAACCCTCCGTCAGTCTTGTATATTCACCTTTGGGACACAGTATGGCTCTTTGCTCTACCTCACCATTCCCATATTGGCCTTTCCTGCGGCTCCTGGTCCTGTGCCATGGCCGGAGGCTGCTAATGCCATTCAGTAGCTTTAATAGTGGGAATCGGTATGCTATTAACTGAAAAGCCTCTGGCAATATGGCTACATGTGTAGCTGTGTAGGTCTGAAACTTTTACAGTATAGTTTTTTTGTAACACTCTATCCTGGCCTCCTCCCTGCTGTGTCTCATTTCACCTTTGTGGCTCACACCCTCCTGAAGCTTCTGCTGATACTTCCATTATGACACATAATATTTAAACAGACCTTCATACAACCTCTGAAAAGTGTTGTGTAGAGATATAAACTTGTCACTGGGTCAATGTGGGTCATGTCAGATTTCTGCTCATAGCTTATCACTGCATCTGACGAGAAAAATGTAATTCCTCCAACATAAAAGCACCTTTAATTACATGATATTGTATACACATTTTACTTTCATACTATCAACTGGGGAAATAATGTTGAGCTAGATATCAGGGAATGTGCAGCTAAATCTGACAATAAAGAAATATAACAGGACTTAAAGCTTAAACATAAGCCTCATGAAACACCGCTGAATTAACTGAGGTTTATAAATTGTCAGCTCCCTTTATAGTGACAGCAGATGTAGTCATTGCTAGACAACGGTGTAAACCCATCAGGCGGTTGGAAGCTGCCATGATTCAGGAACAAAAGGATGCTAGATGTCCCTCGGTGTGTGTCTGTATTTCACATTAAGCGGTTTCATATCTTCCCTCCTCTCATCCCTCCATTGTTAATGTCAACTCCTACCTCCATCAATTCCTTTCTCCACCCCTCTTTCTCTCTGCATTAGGGAACTGGCAGCACTGATCAGGTGATGCTGAGCTTGACTCATTTCTTGTGGGAATCAATGGCCACATTTAATCAAATGGCTGAAGCCTAATGACTTTAGTGGGGCTCATGGTGAGGCCAGAGTGTACAGACAGAAACGATTTGAGTTTGAATGTCTCTTCTGGTAAAAAAAAACCTTAAAAGCCTTTTTGTAGAAAACAAAAAAAGGGTTCACCAATGGTAACAAAAACACAATTTGGAATTTAGTTTCAACCAGGATCAATAATCCTCTTACAATCTTAGTGATACACTCAATGTTTCATATTCTAAAAGGTAATAATAGTAGGAGGGTGAATCACCATAACACTAACCCCTTCCTCAAATGTAGAATACACAGCCAGCAGTGGCTCAGTCAGAAGGGGCTTGGACTGGGAGCCATAGGGTCGCTGGTTCAAGTCCCCGAAATACCTAAATATGGAGTGTGGACGGTTGCTTAGAGGGGGCCCAGTGCCCATGAGCAAGGCACTGCTTATGAAAATGTTAGATGGCTGTTCAAAAACATTCATATCTTCTGTGTCACTACACGATTAATATCAAACTATCAGATACATCACACAGTTGATTTAGCACTCAGAAAATGAACGTTAGCTAACCCCAAGTCTATAATCTTCTCTTGAAACATTATTCATGGTTGATTATTATTGAATGGATGTTGAGATGGCTGCTTCTAATCTTATTGTTATCGACTAAATTACATGAATGTACAGGGGAGGGGAATGTAGAGGGGCTGCTCTTTCATTATGCTGTAATTCAACTTTAAAAATATGTGTTTGGTTGTATGGTTTAAAACTGCTGTGACAGCACCAGCATGACTGATTGTCTAAGTTTTGTAAGCACTGGCTATTGAGCTGCCTTAACCTGTTAAGTTGATGACTATATCTTCACTTCTAAAAAGGGTTAAATTAATAATCTTTTTTCTCAAAGTAATGATAAACCTGTCAGTTGGATGTAGAAAAGACAGAATCAATATAGATTTTTTTTATTTTAAAGTAAATTCAGATTGAACATAGTAAAAAAATGTAAATTATAGTGTCCGTCCAAAAGAAAAACATTACTTACGGCCCCTACACACGGCGACGGCGTGCGTTGAAGCTTCAATGCTTCTGCCCATTCACTTTGAATGGGGTGACGTCACGCTTCGCCGAACTGCATTGCATAAAGTAGAGCAATGTTCTACTTTTGAAGCTAGGCTAGGCGACAGAGGTCCACCGTTTCTCCGCAGCAAGGCTCTCGTTGACAGTTCACTAGCACCCCGCCCCCGTTGACACTCCACGTGGCGTGGGCAGGGCTGGGTGAGATTCCCGGGCTGATTTTTAGTCCCAGTACGCCCCTGACTCACCCTCACAGTTTGCATACAGAGCAAAAAGATTCACAGATTGCAGCTTCTCCCTTGCTGTCCACTCAGTCAAAACAGATCGGGAATTACACTTACAACATCATGTTTTCTATAATTTCAGCTCAACATTCAACAAAAGTGTCCCTTTGAAAGTGATGGCACGTACAGTATGCACCATGGACTTGAGTACCGCGCTCACAAATAGACCTAAAGCAGTTCCCTCTTGTTCACTGTACACCTATGACTGCAAATGACACTATAATCATTTTCCCGGGTTTAGAACAATCATGTTACTTTGAGGTTCTGCAACGGGCAATATAATCTGTCCAGAACCTCATTGGTATGCACCTACTGAGCATTAGTGATTCTGGGTATTGATATTCAGTGAACAATTGGCGAGAAAAAGTTCCTGCAAAGACCCCAAAGGATATTTAAAGAACAATATCCACCCCAGCCACACCATGTTCACCTTGCTGCCATCTGGCAAGAGATATAGAGGTTCTCTGTTGCACAATCAAACTACAGAGCAGCTTGGAACACAGGCATTTCATTAAACAACCCTATGTTTAACAATGACAAAATATTGTGCTTATGTAATCAAAAAAATAAAGGAAAATAACTGGAGTGATAAAACATATCTAAAAATTCAAATCTGTAGTTGACTGACTTTATTTACTTTTAAGACTTTAAAAAATCTATTTAATTCTGACTGGGATGGTTTGGGCTCAAAACAAGGACTACATTAAGAGAAAATTAAGAGACAAATATTTTAAATAATTTGTTGATATTTCCAAGCTACGTTCATTGCTTTGTAATGGACATTGAAAACATTGATAGTTGCAGACAGTGTTATGGGTGTTGGCTAGGGTTATCAGCAAATACAAGGCTTTGAGGTGTTGGAATTCAAATCAGGAATATACATATTGGATTTAAAAACTGGCATATTAGCCTTGCATTGTGAAACATTTAACAATCCTGTTAAAATGTGGATGTATGGCTTTTTATTGAAGATCTCCATGTGAAAAAGGCTAAATGTCAGACTCTGAATGAGCTTTAGCAGAGAGAAACAGCTTAGTCCCGCATGACTGGGAGCAGTGGCTGTGCGGCGGTGCAGGGGGATACACAAGACAAGGTAGGCATGCAGTGCATCCATATTTCATAATGATGGTACACTACAGACCTGGAGATACAGCAGCTTCCCAGGGACAATATTAAAACAGCAGTGGTCTCAATTATAGTCAACACTTTACATTCAGTGGCGGCTGGTGGAAAATATTTTTGGTGGGGCTATGGAAATGGTGACAAAACCATACTAGGACGGTCCGGGGGGATCCTCCCTAATTCTTTGAGAAATTACCCCTTAAATTATGACTTCTGGTGATGTTAGAGGGGAGGGGGGGGGACAAATTGAGGTTTAAAAATATGAGATAATCCATTATCTTCAGTGTGGTTAGATATGAATCTTCTTGTGCAACAGTACAGTAGCCCCACACAAACTGCAGAACACTGGTGCTTTGGGAAGACTCAAATGATTGAATTCCCATTTAAAATCAGGAGACTAAATATGAACATTGTGTGTGTGTCATACTTGCCAACCCTCCCGATTTTCGCGGGAGACTCCCGCATTTCTCCCAATTTCTGACAAAATCAGATTTACTCACGACTGTTTCCACTCGGACTTTAATACAGCTACACCATTGTTTGGTTTCCATGGTAGCGCGTCTCTTTAGCAGCGCACGCAACTCAAAGTGAGGGTGAGGAAGATGAAAACTGAACAAGAATCGACAACTCCACCCTCTGCTCACTCCTTTCCTGTAAAATACAGGTCCAGCCCACACATATGCTCCATGGTGCTACAGACATTGCCCTTACAACTACAATAAGCATGTAAATGTTAATCTACAGCTCCAGTGATCCACTAGCACCGGAGTCTCCACCTGCAGACAACTACTGTAGCGTCACCTTGGATACGAGTCCAAACAACTCACAGACACACAGGCCAGGGCGCTGACAGGGCGCCCTTTGAGCATCAGATCTGACGACGCTGATTGGCTGAAATTATGTTTCGGCAGCATAGTTTACAGATAGCAACAGTCAGCTTGTTGGCTGCTGCTGCTCTGGCTGAGGGCTCCTTTCTACCGCCCGGACGAGAGAGGGTAATTATGGAGTCAGATTTGGGTCAATATTCTAGCGCGTAAAACAAGCTACTCACGAGCGGAAAATGTGCTTTTACACGCGCATAAAATGACCCTCGCGCGCAGATTAAACCCCCGCGTGCGGCTCTGCGCCCGCGAGCGGCTCTTTCCGCGTGAAAAGTTTCTGGCACTTTGGGGCGGAGCCACTAGACTTTGATTGACAGCTGCAAGGAAACCCGGAGTTGCCAGGTTTGATAAATGCCTGAACTACCAAGAGCCGAGGAGTGACGGCAGCAAAATCAGTTGGACGAGATTGAATGGTAAAGTTGTCCATATGTGTATAATTGTTGCATTTAAGTGATATATTGGTTGTAAAAATTGTTTTTTTATTTGCTTGATACAAAAGGACATTCTTTATAACCAATTGCTTTATTATCACGCATTTGTAATATTTGTATGCTAGAAATGTTTGTATTCTTTTTGAAAAATAAAAAATAAACAGCTCACTTGTCATTCATTTTAATCCTTAATTATCCATCCAACACTGAAAAGGTGGTCCTTGTGAAGAGTCTCATCACTATATTCCCTCAGCTGAAAGTCATTTGCAACAATAGTTTGCTGAAGATTAAGTTTGTTTTAACCAAGGTATACGGTTTTTTTAGGTGTGATTTTATGAATTATCTATTCTGTCAACATTTGATGAATTAGAAAAATATTAATGTTTTTAAATGTTAACAATTATTTTCTTAATGACATATTGTGCTAATGAAATCCTTGTAAATAAATGTCCAATGAATTTATTCTTGCATTCGATTTTTTGAATAAAAACCATATCCACCACCTGGTACTTCCAGTAATCGTCATTGACACACAATGTGCAGATATAACACAATCAAATGTTAATTCTGGTTAAAGAAATATAACACAAAATGTGCAGAAATAACAAATGAGTGTGTTCATCTTGGTTACACATTTATAACACACAATGTGTAAAATGTGCACATTGTGTGTTAGGGGCATGTAACACATTTTGTGTGTAAAAATTATTTACACATACATAAACACAACACGTGTTGTCCCTGACCACACTCTGTAGGTGTGTTGAAATTCAACACATGTGTCATATTGACACATCCCTTCTAAGAGTGTACAGCAGACAGTAGCTAGCAATTTTCGACAGATACAGCCCACTCAAAAATATATTGTTTTATATAAAATAAATGTTTATATATATATATATTAGCTGTAGACTTTACGAATATAATAGTTTTTTATGGACAATTTAACCATTCAATCTCGTCCAACTGATTTTGCTGCGGTCACTCCTCGGCTCTTGGTAGTGCAGGCATTTATCAAACCTGGCAACTCCGGGTTTCCTTGCAGCTGTCAATCAAAGTCCAGTGGCTTCCGCTGCAAGGAAACCCGGAAATGAAATGTTTCACGCGCGCGTAGACAGACTCCGCGAGGCTGACACTCCCGCGAGCGAGCAAGAAGGCTGTCTCTCTCGCGAGCGAGCGCAGAGCCGCTCGCGGGGGTTTAATCTGCGCGCGAGGGTCATTTTATGCGCGTGTAAAAGCACATTTTCTCCTCGTGAGTAGCTTGTTTTACGAGCTAGAATATTGACCCAAATCTGACTCCATAGTAATGATACACGTTGCGGCCATGCAGGAAACATGTGACTTATCAGTAACTTTAGAGATCGTAAAACAATTTTAAACGAGATTTTATTGTAGATTATACATTTTACTGATACCAACTATATAATATTTACCTTGTTCTTTAAAAAAAAAATATATAAATAAATAAAGAAATATATTTTTTTATTTATTTTTTATTTGTAATGACAATCAAACATGTGGGAAGAGGGGGGCGGCGCCCCTAGCGCCCCTATGGGCCGGCCGCCACTGTTTACATTCTTAGTGAATGTCAGAACATTGATCATCACAGGATGCTAAATGTGGTTACAGGTTAAAATATAGTTAGCTTCCTTTGAGGATAGTACTTTGGATAACCTTAAGTAATGCTGGCTGGTCGAACTCCTGATGAATTGGCTTAAAGGTCACATGTCATGGCCATTTCCACTGATCATAATTCCATTGTTGTGGTCTACTAGAATAGATTTATACTGTGCAATTTTCCAAACTCACATTGGTTTCGCATACAGCATCTCTGTAAAGTATGTGTCTTCACTCTCTGTCCTTAACGGCTCGTTGCAGCTCTTGCCCCCCCTCCTTGTGAGCCCAGTATGCTCCGATTAGTCGGGACCAGTCGGGACGTTGTGAATCGGGCTAAGCTCCGTGGAGGTGTGATTTCCTTGTTTAGCGATACACAGCGAAACACAGCCAAACTCACCCTGAGCACACACAAAGTCGCAGCCGAAGTCAAAACAATAAGGGTGGCTTGATATTGAGTAAGAAAAAGGTTGATAAACGCTGTGAGAATGGGTCTGCAGAGAGAATTTTGCCGCGATCCCAACTGTCTGTTATCAGCCTGCAGCCAGGGAGGAGAAATCAGCAGAGCTGCATGCACTGAGTGAGTGTGTGAGGAAGTCCGTGGATTGGTCAATTTGGACCAATCAGCGGGGGCTTAACGTAACGGCTCCGCGGACGTAACGTAACGGCTCCACGGATTGGTCCATTTCTTTCCGGGGACGACATGACATCATGATGTACCCGGAAGAATCAAATGGACAGTGACGTATCTCCAACGAGGCGTTTTGGGGAGGTATTTTCTGTTTTAGAGTTTTACTCCCTACATGGTGTACTTTGAGGGTTTTGACTCTGCAGACCGTTTACATGCATAAAAACCTTCATAACACACAAGGGGACGGGTAATAACCGGAAAAGCATGACATGTCACCTTTAACTTAATGTTTGGGCAGATATGAGTAGTTTTTATCATCAGTCTGATAATATTAACATGTTGGACTGTTTCAGTTAATGGAAAAACATACTCCTAATGATCGATCATCATGACAAGCCTCGTGTGAGAGTTAATGGCAGCACAGTGTGCATATTGATTGACATCCAATTACATGGTTGTGTTGATTAAAATAACAAAGATATTTAAGGACACAAACACATAGATATTTCTAAGAAGACATAGTTGAAACTGAGAAGTGCTGCATCGTGTCAAATTGCATTGCAAAAAGTCACAAAATAGACGTCACACATCTGTACTCTTGTGTACAGGACCCTTCTGACGTTCCATGTTTAAGATTCTCTCTTGACAAACGTATTGGTCATATTTGGATAATGGGTAATGGGCCACCATAAATCAATCTGTACCCAGCGTATGGCAACTCTTGAGAGAACACAGGTCTGTTTGCCAGGTCCTATGGTCCTCCAAAAAAAAAAACTGTCAATCCAGCTACTTCCATATTTTGTGTGTGTGTGTGTGTGTGTGTGTGTGTGTGTGTGTGTGTGTGTGTGTGTGTGTGTGTGTGTGTGTGTGTGTGTGTGTGTGTGTGTGTGTGTGTGTGTTTATAAAGTCAAGATGTGGAGGAGGATCCTTCTAATCTCTACCCACACTTAATTTGTCCTGTTAATTAACACTTAATCTGCAGTCTTCAGAACCGGAGGACGCATTAACCGTTGATTGGTTAAATTAAAGGCTTGTGTATTTTATCAACACAATGACTTTACTCTTTGTTTGCATGCATCCGGAAATAAAATTGAAAAGGGTGGTTGTAGTTCATATTACTATGAACAAAGGTGTATTTCTGGCAAAAGTTCAACACACAAGCAATTTATAAATTATGGATAATATAATCATGTGACGATGGAGTGTGAGGGACAAACATTTACTTGATGGGCTCCTTTTTTCATTTTTCTAAATGTTTAGCACCTGTGCCTTTTGTTAATCAAATCATTTGCACTATTAAATTATTTTAAATGTATATGATTTTTCTTTAAACAAATGTAACATTTGGAAATGATTGTTTATTTTGAGAGCAGGTTGGTGAGATAAAATAACACACATTACTCACAGCCTTTGAATGCCACTGAAATCCTGTGACAAACCTCACAACTCAACAATAAACATTGGGCTACGAATGGCTTAGCCTTGAGTAACAAGGCTAGAAATAACATGTAACAAGGTTTTTGATAAATATAGCGAATTGTAGGAAATCACAGAATTTACAGTCAAGCCACTGCTGGCGGGTTCACAGTCACGGCCAGTTTTGATGAAGTGCTTGAATTGAAGGATAATGAAGAAAAAAAGGCCATGACTTAGATCAGGGATGGGCAAATGGCGGGCCGCCTGCGGGCCCCACCTCCTCTTTTTGCGGCCCTCAGATTAATTTATAAACAACGTAATTAATAAAAAAATATATATATATTTTGTTGTTGTACTTGTAGTACTGATATCGTCCACTAGACTCCTAGTTACTTCGCGAGCTGCGGACATGATTTCAAATACCGCAAAATAATCTGTGACGCATTTGTGTGTATTGTGTTTGTTAATTATGCCTTTACAAACTATTAGAGGATGTTCCCATTTTTTGGGGATGTTCCCTTTGATTGTAAAATGTCAATGAAGATGTCAGACTTATTTGTTAATAATTATACAACACATGGAATTTGTGTGTGCGTGTGTGTTCCAAGTGAATCTGCGGCCCCCTGGTGGCCAGTACATCAATGATGTGGCCCCCACCACCATCAAAGTTGCCCATCCCTGATTTAGATGGACAAAATAGTGGGTAACACAAAGTGAATGACAATCAGCTACATCAACAGCTGCAATGAAGTTTACTGAATGACTTAAATATTCACAGCATTTTCTCCCCTAGACTCACATTTGATCTAAGATCTACTCTTCCTCCTTAAATAAATTACAAGGGCTGTGTGTAATCTGTCTTCTGACTTTAACAAAGGTTTACTAAACATAAAGGACAATTTGAATGCAGCATAATAGTGTGACAAATGAGGTGAAACTTCAGCAAGATCAAAGGAAGTGATGACGCATCCATATATCACTGCAAGCAGGATTAGATAGGGATTAGCAGCTAAATAAATAAAATGACACTAAGCACAGTTGCCTTCATCGTAGTTCCCCAAAAGGCAGAACAATAACTTCATAGAATATTTAAATGGCATAGCATCACATCTATTTTTACAAAACAACAATCCCTCTAAGTTCCTTGAAAATCATTGCAATGTTGAGAGCACTTTGTTATATATTTTTCTTGAGAAAGATACTTCCATCAGAACACAGCAGTTTCCTCATGGCTAGTACAGCAGCAGTTATGTTGGAAATGTTCAACAATTTGTGTGGAAAAGGGGCACTTTGAGCGGACAACAGGAGCGGTAGAACTAGTATTGATCCGGATTCTATAGGGCACTATATGAAACACATCTTCTCTTTTATCTCCCCAACTTGCCTCTTCTCTCAATTCCAGCTCATCTTGTTCTTGGCTCCAGTATCAAAAGGACTCTCTCTCTCTATCTCTCTCTCTCAGAGTGAATGCTCTCCTGGAGTCAACATTCTGGTTTGGAGACAATTTCAGTAGGAAAACACTTTTACTAAAGTAGAAGCCCAACTGTGAAACATCACTAAGATCTTAGGTTATTTGCTTAGTGAGGTCTTACATTTTCTCTTTCTCTTTTTTTAAATCAAAGACATGTATTATAAGCCAGACCTTTCGCTTTATGGAGATGAGGTTGCATTTCGGAGGGTTTACTACACAAAAACTGAACCTTTGACTTATGTCAACAGATCTCACAAAACTGTATTAGTTTAGTTGAAAGCTAAAATATTACGTTTATGAAAATAATAGTAGTTTCTACTCAACATTATTGCTTCCATCTAACCTAATACAGTTGTGTGAAATGTGTTGACACAATTCATTTAAATAAATTCAACATTTCAGTCTTTTCAGTGTAGTAAGGAGTTTTAATAAACCCTGATTATGACTGCATTTGACCGACTATGCACTCTGACCCTGCCTTGTTTAATGGCGATTGAATAACGATTGAATAACTCCTAAGGAGGATTGACATAGTGCTATATTGATTGCCAGAGTGCTAAATACCAAGAATGTTTCCCCACCTGCTCTTGTCTCTCAGCTTCTTCCTTGAGCCTTTCCAGATTGGCCTTATTTCCCTCCAACCTTCACTATGTTCTTAGTTAGTTTGTAAGCATCATTTTCCATGTAAGAGGGCACCAAGCCAGAGCCAAGAGTCACACCCAAGCATTTCACTCTACAACACATCATGGAATAGTATGTGTTTTGATGATATGCCTTACCAGTTTATCATATTGTGTTAGCAGGTCAACTTATTTTGTAAAGAATAAGGGTATTCAGGTGTGACTAATGTCTAAAATGTCATCTTGTGGCAAATGTCATCATGAGACATTAATAATTTAGCTACTTTCTGTGTAACAATGTAGTGTAAAATGCTTTTTTTTTTAAAGAATGTGGGTTGGTTTAACACTGTTAGGTTGGACCACTCCTTTCTCACTTATATGTGATAGGACAATGAAAGTTTATAAAGCTGGACCATAAACAATGTCACCCGCTTTCTAAACCTCCCCAATCAGCCAATAACAAATGAACCTACTGTAAAGTATGTATTGGGTGACAATAAATAATGGCATTAACTGTTACTTTATGAATGACTGTATCTGTAACTTCTTTGAAATCTCAACATGAATTGTAATCATGCTCACTCCATACTCATTATGAATCTCAGCCCTACTGACATCACTCTAACTTCTAAAATAAAATAACTCTGATATAGATGTTGTACTAAGTGGAATATAGGGACCCAGTGTTCGATTGGTGCATTGATGGATTGTGTCATTGTGGCAGTGGGTTCAATGAATTGAATTAGACATAGACACAGACACATTGATTTACTGGTAGATGTGTGGACCTCCCAGTCTGTGTAGTGAGTCAGAGCCTTCGCTGGTAATGAGATAGAGAGAAGTACACACAACGTCAGCCATCCTACAACATACAATCAAAGGGTCAACTAAAGCCTTCCAAGCAGAGCTGCTAAGGTACATCAGACAAAAGGAGCGATGTTACATGTATAGACCTGCCAGAGTCTAGTAGGAGCTGAAATGTGCTCTCATATTGACCAGTGACCTTTCAAAGAAAATGCCCCTTTCACAGTGAATGTAACCTTCTGTCGGTCAGGGATTTGTGTGCTGAGCACAAGTCAAAAACAAATCCACAGTGCTGTTGTACTTGTATAGGATTGTAGAAGATGTGTTCATACCATCACATTATTTTGTGCATATATAGGTTAATGATTCTAAAATGTATTTGATTTATTTCAAATGTAATAAACCTACAATGACATGAATGTATGCATCTATTTGAATACAGTGCATTGCCTTTTAGGATTATCTTGCATAGCCCAAACTAAGAAATACAGCTATCAAGTGAATGTTGTAATGCTGTAAAATCACGTATAACCACATTGCTTTTCCAAACGCATGAAGCCAAGCAAAAATACTTCATCTCTCGCATAACCTTTTATTCAACACTACCTTCTAATACAACAATGAAGATATTTGCTTTGGAAATGCTTGCAGCTGTTTATGTGGCTTTATGGAGGTGGGGGAACTGGACTGAACCTCCAGAGGGTTTCCCATCCACCCACTGTGTGTTCACCATCTGCTGTAACTGAACACCAGAGACTAGCAAATCATATTTATAAATGCATTACAAAAAAAGATTTTATGACACATTATAATGTTTTTTAAATGATATGACTGGACAATCTCTGAATGCAAGAAAACAGCCAATTTGAAATCTCAATGCTACTGCCACTGCATATGGTTCGTTAGCGTTATCAATTCCATCAGGGTAGAAACACTGCCAAGGTGAATCATGGTTAGCTGAGACTGGTCAGCCGTGGTAATAATGTTGAAAGCTGTGGGGACATTAAGGATGAAGAGTCGGTTGCAGCTTTGGAGCTCTGAGGCTGTACAGGCTAGAGCAAGTGAGGGATATTAATTTATTATGCTAATTTAGTTTCTGTATTGCCATAGCTAAAGCCCAAGTGGGGGTGTGTGAGGTTACGTGTGTGTGTGTGTGTGTGTGTGTGTGTGTGTGTGTGTGTGTGTGTGTGTGTGTGTGTGTGTGTGTGTGTGTGTGTGTGTGTGTGTGTGTGTGTGTGTGTGTGTGTGTGTGTGTGTGTGTGTGTGTGTGTGTATATGTTTATAAAGTCAAGATGTGGAGGAGGATCCTTCTGATCTCTACCCACACTTAATTTGTCCTGTTAATTAACACTTAATCTGCAGTCTTCAGAACCGGAGGAAGCATCCCGCACGTTGATTGGTTAAATGAAAGGCTTGTGTATGTTATCAACACAATGACTTTACTCTTTGTTTGCATGCATCCGGAAATAAAATTGAAAAGGGTGAGCTCACTAGACTGTGTGTAATGTTTTCTTATTCATGAATAAGAGAGAAAGTCCGAGTAAAGTGTAGGAGATAAAAGGTGAGTGTCAGGCTGTAGACAGACTGCTAATATTATTATTAAAGTATATTTCCTAACTGTCACTCAGTTAGTATGGATCAGACAGCTGAATCCTCTCATGGATCAAAGTGTGTGTGAGGGGATTGACAGCATGGAGGCTGCAGAAATGGACCAATGAAAGTCAGGTTGTTGACTGACAGCTGTCTAAGAGAAGACTATATATCCACCTAGAGCTTTACTTTAACACTAGAACCGCCAACGGGTCAATTTTACCCGCAGCTCTTTCTTGATTGTAACTTTTTTTCAACAAAATATTCAAGTCTCCCAGTCTGTGACTTTTCCTGAAAGTGTGTTATGTAGCACCCTCTGTTGTTAAAAATGGTCAATATGAAGCCAGATTGAAAAAATTGCCATTTATACCCATCAGCGCCAGCGGGTAATATTTACCTTGTAGAAAATGCAGTGATTTTCACGCTATTGACTCGCGCATAAACATGACGTGTTGCTATAGCAACACCTGTTGTTTACTGTGGTTCCTTAGATAGAGAGATAGATAGAGAGATAGAGAGAGAGATAGAGAGACACTTTGCACATAACTCAAATTAGTGATATTTCATACTTCATGCGATCTGCACAAACTAGATATACTATGAAAGCTGAGAGTCCACAGATTCTATTGGTATACATATCATCACTGTGCGATCAAAACTCACTGTTAACTCTGTGTTCTAGTATGATAAATAAAAGAACATTGTACCTTGAAAATCAATGCATTCTAATAAGCGGGTCAATTTTACCCGTTGGCGGTTTTAGGTATACAGCGACCCCTGGCGGTTCTAGTGTTAACGTACCACTACCCATGGAGCATAGCAGTGAATGATGCACAGTCACAGTGAACAGCGGAGGCATGGTCGTCATTCAGCTGAAATTAAAAAGTTGCTCTGTTCATTATGTGACAGTATATCCATTACTGTGAAACAACAACATCACCGCAGTTATATGATTCATCATGGTGGCAAATAGCTGCTTTGACCGCTATTGACTTTACGCTAAAAGTACACTGATGATTTTCATAACTGTGATTAATGTGACACTGCTGACAGTCAGTCATCAGCTTATGAATAAACCCACCATAATGTCAAGTGTTTAATCTCGTCACTTTTTTTCCTCCCATGTATTAGGGTAGAACTTGAAAAATGGACCTCAGTAAAGGCCACATTAAATATGTTATTTATCTTAACAATGTCTAATAATGAATGCTATATTGTATCCAATTGATATGTGTGCTCAACATACAGACATAACAATGTGTTGTTCAGTTCAGTGTCTTAATATAATTGTACATTCACACTCAGCTAAATGTTTCAGAGGAGAGCAGAACCTTTATAGCAACACGTTGTTTGTCTGTTCTGCTTGCGAATCTCTCTAAATGTGTCAAAGTCGCATGAAATTGACTAAGTTGAGAACAAAAAGTCTCTACTTCAGGGATATAGATGGTAACAGAGAACAAGCTGATATGACAGACATGTAATGCACACGAGGAGCCAGTAAATGTATATAAAAATCATAATTTGAGAAGGATTGTGTGAGAGAAATCATAACCATAAACTGCAGTATATGTAGCAGTTATGAACATGGAAAATAAACAGCAGTGAAATGGATGGACCAGCATCTGCCAATGGGAGCCACACACACACACACACACACACACACACACACACACACACACACACACACACACACACACACACACACACACACACACACACACACACACACACACACACACACACACACACACACACACACACACAATATCTGGCAGGATGCCATTTAAATATTCCTACAGTAGTGCACATTGCTGCAGCAGCATTGAGTCATTACAAAAACAAAAGGTTACTGGATGTATGCAGTGACTAAATGTTAAATAAGTGATATAATGTGACTTATCATAATATTGTAAGCCCACTTATGTCTGACAGTAGAAAAAGTTAAAAGTCAAATCAATAAAGCAAAATATATTCTAATTAAGCAACATAACTGTACATCTCCTGAGCTCGGAAAACAATTTCTCTGCGGAGAACATGTGAATGTATTAAAACACCCCATTGTATTCAATATTAATAAGTGAGAGATATTTATATTGCTTCAGATTAACTAGACAAATGTGAGCCCCAGACGAGCTCCATCTATAGTGAAATAAAAATGCAGATGCAGTGATAAGACGGGAGGTCGTTGGATGGTCCAACATCCCGTTTATTTGTGGTAAATATATATTTGGCCTCAGATGAGTCAGTTGTTTCCACACCCTAAATGCTATGTATTGTTTGTTCATGAAGTGGTTGGTGTTCAACTGTTAATTGTAAATAATGGAAAAAATGACCATTGACATGGTAAATTCAAAAGGTGTTGTCTCCAAAAGTTGTCCAGCTTCTGGTCGTTGGATTGAGTTGCTTCGTTAACCAGAACAACAGGATAATAGTCAAAGTAGCTTGTAGGTTAATTATTTACCTTAAAAAATAGGTGTTTTACAAAAGGTACCATAAGACCTTTGGCTGAGGAATACCGCAAGATGTGACAGAAAGCTTGAAGCAGCTTTACAGCTACTCCATACGTTTGTGTTGTGAAAAAAGCATCTCATACATCACATAAACACCATCACAATAATTGCTGCTTTCAACTGGAGCACCACTTGGCATTCAAATGAGTAAAAGAGATGTGTGTGTGTGTGTTTGAAATAAGTGATATGTGATGCCAGTAAGCAGCAGGTATATGATGAAAGGTAAGTATCTGTAATGTCTCCTTCTCTGCTTCCATCCCTCTTTTTACTCTCCTCGTCTCTCTCTGCTCATCGTCAACTGGCTGTTCGCTCACTGCCAACGACAGCATCAAGATGTCCGTCCATATGACCGTTAATAAGCCTCTGAACCAGGACACCCTCTGTCGTGCTCACTGTTATGCTAAGTGTCAGTGTAGTGGAGAAGCAAAATAAAGAAAGATGGGACTGCCGACACAAAGAAAACAGCACATCAGGAAACATGTCATTCCAGACTAACCATGTTTCTTCTATCAAACACAGAGACACACATAGAGGAAAGTCTGTTCAACTATTGTACACTATCCTCCCATCACTGTCTAATGAGAGAGAAATCAGTGGATTCCTAATCTAATTCTTACACTTTTGTAATCACTGAACTAGAGTAGGTAGCTGTGATGGTGAAAACCTGTGGCCAAAAAGACAAACAAAGAAATGTCAGGGCTCCATGTTGTGTGATCATCTAAGGATAGGCAGCCACTGTGATATGTAAAGTGTTCTTAAAGCATGTATTGTTTAACTCCAGTACACAGCAATTCTAAGCAGTAGCCACCACTGACACATTACAGGGCTACAGATAACACATTCATTTTTAAATGACGAAGGTCAGTACAACGGTATGACTCGACAGACAAAACTGTCCTCAACAAGGCTGGGAGAGTGAGAAATATTGGGTGTAAAAAAATACATCTTTCTGTATTTAGAGTCATACGGTCTCCTTCGAAGCACATTTTACAGGTCAGCATGTGGTGCCCTTGTGACCTCATTCTCTCACACACAGTCACATTTGCCCCCTTACCCGATAGATAGAAAAAGAGCAAACTTTTAAAAAAGATTCCCCTTTGAGATGTTGTATGTGCTTATCTGATTTAAATCAAGTTTGCCACAAAGTATTTACTGTATCATTCACTGACCATACAACACTATTGACTGCAACATAGACAGTAAGAGATATTTCACCTCTCAGAGGACAGAGATACATTGATTTTGTACAGAAATCTTTCAGACTATAACGGCTAAATGTGTAAGTGTAACTCATCCCTGCTTGATTCATGGTTGCATTTCAAACAACTTGTCATTGCTTTCTCATTTAGCACCTGTTTATAAAATCCTGACACAGCAGAGACGATGTGGCTCAATTCATAAACACTTATTTTCTCACATTTCATTACCTTATCACGGCAAATCACACATCACTGACCTCAATGGGGAGGGAGATTACACCGGATAAACCACTTGGACACTGACAGTTTTTTTAATTAAAATGACATTGTGCCCTGATGGTAATGTCATTATAATAATAATAATAATAAAAAATTGGATTTATATAGCGCTTTTATAATACCCAAAGACGCTTTACAATATGAGGGGGGGGGGTAGATAGACTGGGGCAGGTAGACAACAGACTAAGAAAAAACAACAAAAACGACAAAACAAAACACAGTGGCAGTCAGGAGGAGGTCGAAAATGAGTGGGGGGGTGTTTTACGGATAGAGAGAGGTGAAAAGATGGGTTTTGAGGCGGGACTGGAACAGAGTGAGGGACTCGGACTCACGGAGGTCTTGGGGGAGGGAGTTCCAGAGTTTTGGGGCGGCCACAGAGAAGGCTCTGTCTCCAAAGCTCCGGAGATTGGCAGTGGGGGTGGAAAGCAGGCCGGCCGAGGTGGATCTGAGGGTCCGGAGAGGATGGTAGGGGATGAGAAGGTCAGTGAGGTACGGGGGGGCCAGATGGTGGAGGGCTTTATAGGTAAGGACCAGGAGTTTGTAGTTGATGCGGTGAGTAACGGGAAGCCAGTGTAGTTCTTTGAGGACCGGGGTGATATGGTGCCATGATTTAGTGTGGGTGAGAAGTCTGGCGGCTGCGTTCTGAACACGCTGGAGTCTACTGAGGGAGGTGGAGCTGATGCCGTATAGGAGGGAGTTACAGTAGTCGAGGCGGGAGGAGATGAAGGCGTGAATGAGTCGCTCAGCTGCGGGGCGGGTGAGATAGGGACGGATTTTGGCAATGTTGCGGAGATGGAAAAATGAGATTTTGACAACTTGGCGGATGTGGGAGTCAAGAGAGAGGGTGGGATCGAATATAACCCCGAGGTTGCGTGCCTGGGTTGAGGGGGAAACAGGGGTGCCATCGATGGTCAGTGTGAAGTTGGGGGTTTTACTGAGGGTGGATTTGGAGCCGATGAGGAGGAGTTCAGTTTTATTGCTGTTGAGTTTAAGAAAGTTTTTTTGCATCCAGGATTTCAAGTCAGTCAGACAGGATTCAATGTGGGTGATGGGGGGGTTATGGAGGGATTTGGTGCTGAGGTAGATTTGAGTGTCATCGGCGTAGCAGTGGAAGTCCAGGTTGTAGTAGCGGAGAATCTGACCAAGGGGGAGGATGTAGATGATGAAGAGGAGGGGGCCGAGTACTGAGCCTTGGGGAACACCTTGGGTGACTGTAGCGGTGGCAGAGGAGTGGTTGTTGAGGGAGATGAAGTGGTTAATGTTGCTTTCCAAGTAATACACATACTGTAGTGCTAAAACCAGAAACAAAGAATAATCCATAAAGAAACCCAATGACTGTTTATGTTCAACCCATGGCAGGACATATTATACTGTAGTTTGTAAAACAATTGTGCTTTCGTCATGATGAGGTGTCATTATTCAGTGGATAATATGAGGAGAAACCGCTTCCCTGTAAATATGAAGCTCGAAGCAGCAAACTATAACTTCAGACTCCTTTAGTGACCGGCACTTCCATGTGATTCCAGGCAGACACATGATTTACCACAGGAAGTAAGATGAAGTGAGAATCAATTATTCAATTGGAGTTGTGCACTAATCTTTAGCAATTATGACTAAAAGATGAATTCATTAAGAATACTGTAAATAGCAGCTATTACTGCAGATGTCATACAAAGGCACACTGGTTATCATGGAGAACACAGCCAAATTATTAAACATGAACATTACAAAGCTAAAACAGTCGTTATGCATGGCAGCACACATTATAGAGCTCATGCAACTCAAATGAAATGGTTGGAAAATGTGTGTATTTTAAAAGGAACAAAAAAGGCTCTTAGTGTGATACTGCAAAGCCACACAGTGTATAAAGAAGAGGTCATTCCTCTGAGGCTGCTGTGAATCAGATTTAAAGGTCTCCTATTATGCTTTTTTTAGGCATATATTATGGATCTCAGATATATAAAAAAACATGTCTGTGATGAGTTTTGCTCAAAATACCTAACAGATCATGCGTTTTAGACATCCTTTAGGCCTTCATACCTTTTCTAAAGGCCCTGTCACACTGTCCCGAAATTGACACCCGATGGACACACGAATATGGAATTGTGAATTTCGCACGAAGATGGCCCCGAACCACACACGAAGGCAACATTTACATTACATTTAAGATATACAACTGCAATGAAAGTACCAAAAACAATTATGTTACAGTACTATGATACTGTACTGATATCTTCAGACTTTGTTCTTTACTTTATCCGTCTTTATATGTAGAAAATATTACGTTTTCTCCGTAATGTTGTTTCCATAACAACAACAATTTCCTGTCAACTGTCCTTCAAAATAATATATTATATCCTTTTTAGTTTCACAGAACACAAATTGGGTTATTTACATAATATATTTACATGATTTTGTTGTGCAATAAAACAACCCGATGGACACACGATAAAGGAAATGTTCAAATTCGGCTGTGATCGTAGCAACATCGGGCCATTCGTGAGGGCATCTTAAGCCATCGTATGACCGCTGGCGGAGTTTCTCAGGCTCCGGCAGCAACTTCGTGAGCGGAGGCAAAATCTTTGGCATGCCAAAAAATTGCCGAAGGACCTTGCGAAGGTTCATTTTCGTGTTGAATTCGTGTGTCAATTTTGCCCTTCGTAAGGCCATCGTGAGGGCATCTTGTTATCCTCGGTGCCATCGGGCATTCGCCCCGATCAGAGTGAGGGTGAATGCACCGATGATAACACGAAGATGACACGATTTGACAAGATGCCCTCACGAGTGCCTTACGAAGTTGCCGCTCACGAAGTTGCTGCCGGAGCCTGAGAAACTCCACCAGCGGTCATACGATGGCTTAAATGCCCTCACGAATGGCCCGATGTTGCTACGATCACAGCCGAATTTGAACATTTCCTTTATCGTGTGTCCATCGGGTGTCAATTTCGGGACAGTGTGACAGGGCCTTAATGGACAGGATTTATAAGCTAAATGCATTCCACAGGGCCTCGGAAATGTTTTTATCTGCAGTGTAGATTCATCAGAAGTGTATATCCTATAATGCCTTTCAACACCACATAAAACTGTAATGTCAGTCTGCATTTATGAGGAGAAGTATACTTTGTTTAACACATGTAACATTGTTTATATGCCGGAGTTCCTACACTGTACCATATTTTAGTCGGATAAAACTGATAAGTGGGGGCAGAGGGGACATTGCCCCAGAGTAAAGTTCAGCTATGACTGACTGACAGGAGGCTCAGTTCCCCTTTGCAGGAAGATAATAGAGCAATTAGAGGCACGTAGAATGACTTCAGACCACACTGAAAAGAATGACATTACATGGTCAAATAAATATACTAACAGCTGACAATACAAGGTCTTTATTTGTATTTCATTGTCAAGTGATATAATTTATGTATGTAAGATTTACATACACATTGATGGTTGATAGTAACATCAAAGACATGCATCTACACACTTTGACTCCCACACAGTGCAACACAACTCTCTGTATGTGCTGCCTGCAGTAAGAGAGCCCATTGAGATAACTAAGCAGACTGAATGAGTAAACACACAACTTGTCCTCTCAGTCCGTATTTAATATGTGTGTGTGTGCCAACGCATTACATAATACATAATGTAAGTAACTGAAACATAACGTTTGTTGCAGAGAAATAAAGTATGGGTGAATTTGGAGAAGACTCACACACACTCAACACAAGCCTGCCTTTTCCCTTACACAAATATATCTACACTAAACATAAAACTGTGAAAACCATTGAAACAGCAACATTAAACAGTGTTCCTACCAAACAAAGGAAGAAAGGCTTCTCAACTAATCTAGTTATAACATTGAAAAGGATGACTTTGATTTCATGGGAGTATGATTCAGTGGTTTGATCGAAGTGTTAGTAATCTTGAGAAGCTACCAAGAGTATAGTAGATTCAACAATGTATCCAAACAATAAAAGAAGAAGCAAGCCTTTTTCCAATGAGAGTATAGCAGCACTATCTCTAATAGGTGCTACATCTAAATTGGATCTGAGATTACCAAGACTAGATTTAAGTTTCAATATATTCCTATTTTGATTTACTATTAAAATCGATGTGTACGTGTGTCGACGAATCTGTCTGTTTCTCAGCATGGAGGCTGCTGTTCGATCAGACATGCATCATTGAGCTGCCTGACAGCATCAATCTGGGCTGATGGAACCCGCATAGTGGATACAAGAGGGCTACAAAGTACATTGTTTAACTTAAGCACACACACAAAATAGACTAGGCATGCTCACACACATGCACAAATACAAACTTTCAATCCTCTCTGACAGGGTATGAGCCTTTGCTCCTCTCCACTGACAAACAGCATGACTCAACCATGTGTTCCTTCCTCCTCTCCTCCTCTCCTCCACCATTAGTCTCTGGTAGTTCTGCTGATGTATTGGTTGACATCCGACTCTGCTCTCCACAGAGACTCAAATACAGTTCTGTGTCGGTTCCAGTGGAGCTCCTCTGACCCTGGACTGACTCTGATCCACTGGCCATTTGCTGTCCGGCTGAATTTGCAGCAATTTTCACACTAGCTTGTTTACAATCATGTAAATATTTATATAAATTACTCTAAACGCAATGCCACAGCTCCATCATTGACTGATAGACATCATTGAATGAGCAGACCCCCAGTTATTACCGTGCCATGTATTAAATAACAGATGCACAGACTGGAAATATATTGATGGCTTAAGACCCCAGGACTCTTTTGTGACATGTACATCCATTGATAAGCCACATAATTGACAGGGTCTTCATCCTAAGAAATTCATTGAAATGTGAATCCATCAGCGTGACAGTATCAGAGGTGTTTTCTTCAACATTGCCTGTTTGAATGAAGGATTAATAGAAAAGATGTGTGGATGTATTTAATGGATGGACACTAAAACCAAGCAACAAGCTTTAATCCTGTAATACGGTCTCATTTTGATTGGATCTTTGCGGACACAAGCAAACATCCAGTAATTGAAAAGCCCGATGTTACAAAAAACTAGGGATGCTCCGATCGATCGGTCACCGATCGAAATCGGCCGATACTCACTCTCTACCGATCGATCGGTGCTCTCTAAACATGCCGATCGCGAGAGCCGATCGCATGACGTAAAATACATGACACTTTTCTCTGTGTGCGGCAAAACAAGCTCGCCAAAATGGCTTCACCGGTCTGGCATTATTTTAAGGTGTCCGAAAAAGACAGTAAAATAGCGGTATGCAACGTGTGTGTAAAGCAGAAATCCTGCAGCTCCGCCCGCCGGACCGGTGAGCGGAACGAAACACACAAGAGTTAGACCTAACACACTTAGCTATTTCATCTACCTCTGGAACTAGCTAAACTAGTTAAGAATATATTTATTCTTCACTGTTGGGTCACTCATTACTGGATCAGTTAGCTGCATGAGATGCTGACAGGCTGTCAGGAGAGAGAGAGAGAGAGAGAGAGAGAGAGAGAGAGAGAGAGAGAGAGAGAGAGAGAGAGAGAGAGAGAGAGAGGGGGGGGGAGAGAGAGAGGGAGAGAGGAAAAGAGAGCGCTTCCGCTCATTTCTCCCGTGTTATTCTCCAAAGTGAATGTAAACTTGAATAATGTACATCATTTGAATGTAATAATTAAGTTGATTGTTGTTTGTGGAAGCTCCAGTGAATGAGCCCCATTAACTGAGTTTAAACATCACTTTAAATGGAAGATTTAAAGTGATGTTTAAATCTTCCATTTAGGCCCCACCCACTCGATCGGATCGGCGATCGGTATCGGCCGATACTGATTCCAGCGATCGTCCCCGAAATTGGCGATCGGAGCATCCCTACAAAAAACGAATTAAGTGGCACTGTGCTGCTAGCTGAGAAAGACCTCCAACATCACCTTCCTCTTTTAAAAGTTGAAACTATGATTTTGACAGGAAAATAAAAGAATTAACAAGGGCCTGAAACGTATTACAAAGCAACAGTTAATCTAAAAACCACCTAGAGAGACAGAGCGCTCAGCTTTGATGACGGATGAAGTTTTCTGAATGTTTATAATCATCAGTTATTCCCAATCTATCAAGACTGAATCACCATAACATGATAAAATCAGTGAAGCACATTGTGACTGAATGTCACCAACATCGCTCCTCAATTGTTCCCATTGCATATACATGCCGTTCAACCTCATGTAACACAAGTGCGTGAATTACAATGAAGTAGCAGACATTCAGTTACATTTATCTTCATAAAAAGTAATATGCTTTTTTTCCACTTTGGAAGCTGGCCTTGTTTGAGGGAGTCGGCAGGTGAAACAGTATGATTGAAACTGATAAACGATAGGTGCTTGGCAATGGTTTTACAAAAATAAGTAGCTGAACTAATTATAAACTTTAACAGGAAGGCAAACTCAGTAAGTGCTTTGTTTCTCGTCTGTAATTCTCTCCTTCTCATTGGATCAACTGAAGTGTGAGCAGACGACATTTTCAAAGAAGCTCTGCAGTGAGAGGGACACCACTGCTCCCCTCAGAGGAAACAATGTATCAGCCACAGCTTAATGATTTGACTGTCACTCATCTGCAAGCAGCTATGGGGAAATGATTCCAGTGGAGATAGAAAAAAAGACAAAAAGATTGCTCAATATCTCAAGAGTCATTAAAGGTGGGGTAGGTAAGTTTGAGAAACCGGCTCGAGATCGCTAGAATTTGAAAATACACAACCGGAGAAAATCACTTCCTTATAGAGCCCCTCCTCCAACACACACGAATGCGCACATGACCAATGAGGGCAAGAGATAAGTTTGTGCCCCGATGGAAGGCTGACAGGCAGGGAGGCCATCCAGTTATTTTAGCCGGGCCGGCTAAAATAATTGGTCGTGCTTTTTACAGTACTACGGCTTCCACAGATGAAATTTTTGTATGGATTTTTTGTCAAAGCACTTCAGATATTCATTGCTATCGGGATGTTAAGAGCATTCCATGGAATATAACAAAAAGTGTATCTCAAGCCGGTTTCTCAAACTTACCTACCCCACCTTTAATTGATGTTGGATTGGTGGTAGAGAAAGTGATAATAGTCTACAGAGAAGTGGGATACGGACAGTTACTGTATGTGTGAACTAATGAGAGGAAAGCTAGTGAGTGAAAATACTGTAACAACTCACAGTGGAAGGTTTTATAGTGAGGGGTAGAATGGGAAACTTAACATATTTCATCCAGTGGTGTGTTCCCTCTCTTAGCATGTATGGATACTGTATTGTACCGAGTGAGAAAGTTACTTTGACCACAAAACCAAATGATATCAAAATGTGCTTCTAATATCTAAAGACGGACACCGTCAACATGTACGGCCACACAAGCAAACTCAGTACCCAAAAGAGGTGACTTATCAAATGATCACAGTGATTTAATTCCACCTGCATCTAGATAGATGGAGGAACTGTGTGTGTCCAAAGGAGATCAAGACCTGATAGTGTTTTCTCATTAAACTGATGTCATCATGACGTTACCTTGAGTATTAGCTCATGGATCAATGTGTTGTTTCTTCCACTACTTCATTGCCAAATCATTCATTTCAGAGCTGCTGTACTTACAGCGTGAAGATCATTACTTGCTGCTGACATTTAATTACAAAAGTACACAGAGAGAAGACCACACACACACACACACACACACACACACACACACACACACACACACACACACACACACACACACACACACACACACACACACACACACACACACACACACACACACACACACACACACACACACACACACACACACACACACACACACACACACACACACACACACACACACACACACACACACACACACACACAATCAACGATCCATAAATCAAGGATCAAAGTGAAAAGTAAGATATGTGTAGATAGTAACCTGAGCTTTGAACCAACATTAGGATACTGATTCCCTTTTTGGAAAATGAAGAGAAAGAAAACGTGTTCTTATCACATGTGCCTCTAAACTGCACGCACATTACTTTCATCAGAGAGGGCAGCATACTAATGATCACCCCAGCAGTGGAGTTGGCAGGCTCCACCTGTGTGTACACTTCTCTGCTGCTGTGCTGAGAGAAGACTCTCTCCTGAAGCTGTCAGCTGTACCATCAGCCTGTTTTCAGCTGCTCTCTTCTCTGTGTCACACACTACTACTGTACATGAACACAGCAGTCAGCTCAGGTCACAGACTTAATCACGAGGACTCTTTCCCCCCCCCCCCTCTTCTGTCAGATGTTTTCATGAAGGGAAGCCACTTCACATACCTAAACAACTCGAGTCAGCGGCGGACAGTCACACGAACAATAAACATCCAAGGCAATTTCCCTCTCAACTCCGGTGTTTTCTAGTGGAATTTATGAAATGAAAAAAGAATGAAGAGATCCCTTGCCTTGAAATCCAAAGAGGAAAGCGATGCCGGGGATCCAAACGGTGTGTATCCAGAAGTAAAGCATGGTTCCGCAAGGTGCAAAAGTTCCGCGCTCTGTCCGACTAAACTGCGTCTCCAGCAGGTAATTTCCAGAAGAGGAAGCGCTGCGGATGAATCCGAGCGGTGGAAGAAATCAAAGCAGTGTGAACGCTGCTGAAGCACTCACGAGCTGGAGACTGTGTCCCTGCTGCTTCTGCTGCTTAACACGGAGAGTAGCGACCCCTACCGACACACTCATACACAGAAAGTGTGTGTGGCCAGTGTGTTTCCACTGAAGCAGCGTGTCATGGTTCAGCGCGTACAGCAAATCCGAAACATTTCATTCAGCCCCACAAGCCACAACCATGATTTCTCACATCGATGCTCTCACCCTTCCTGCCTTTCACTGCGATTACTGCTGCACAGGAAGGCCAGTGAAGAAGAGAGGAACGGAAGTTAACAAGCAACACGTGTTTGCTTTTCAACAATTAAACAACATCACATCTAGAAATACATAGGCTATTCGTTCTTTAACCATTATAAATGTAACATTATGTTGGATATTTAACTTTGTCGTAAATAGTTCAAACTTAAAACATTAGAAGCATAAAACAGTCACACGACATCTAGGCTAAGTTAAACTGCAAAATGAATCAGTGAGGTGGATTACATGTAATTTATTTCTGCATACACACTAACAAAACTGCAATAAACACCGTAGGACCATCTCATAGTAAGCTACTAAATCACAATCCATTAATATAAAGACTGAAATGTAAGTAGAATGCTGTTTTAATGATGCAACAATATGCAAAGCTTCCCACAGACTGTAATGAGTAATTATGCATGGCCATGTGGTAGAAAATGATTTCACATTACCTAGAGTTAATAATATCTTCGCAAAATGCTAGAATAGTGCAAATGTTGACATGTAGGCCATATGATAAGAACGAAAAATGTCCCCGTTTTTTCTCCGGATCTGACAATGTCTCTGGTCTGCTGCTTACATCTAACTGTCTTGATATATTTTGCCATCATTTATTTGCAGCTTGAAATGTTTCTGTTCTCCAGTAAACATTTGGATGTGTGAAAGACTCAATATATTGAAGGAGAAGGGGGGTCTGATATACTGTGAGGAAAATATGAGATCATTCAGAGGAACAAATATGGAATAAAATGGGAGTGGCATGAAGCCAAGAGAGATATTCACATGAGGCATGTTGGGAATGCAAAGTGTGCATTACTCTTATGAAAATACATACCACAGACAAAAAGAGGCAGGCAGTAAATGGTGTTGGGGTAAAGACGAAACAAAAAGAAGAAAATATGTACGTTGACGGTATGAATATTTCAAGCACGTTTTACCTCTGACTAGAACCCACCATTACCAAGGTGTGGTTGGGTTTAATCAGAATGTATATATGTTAAATTTGTAACCACACCCAACTGTGATGTCACAATGTCCTGGAGTCCACCTGCAGCATGGTGAGAGGAGAAGCCACTGGAGGTCAGCAAAGGGAAGATTGTTAAGGTACACGAGAGTCAGCACCATGGACAGAGACAGAGCACCAGCAAAGCACAACGCTTGTTCACACTTCACATTTCCCAAGACAAATGAGTACATTTGCTGGATTAAAAGGTCAGGAGGCTGCCAAAGTCAGAATGATTTATCCTCAAACAAAAAAAAATGAACAAATCCAGTTGTCAGATACCTGAACACTGACTAATGTGTTCTTCATATCAGGGCAGAGGTAACTGTAAGATTTAATAGAAACTGAAAGTGTGCTGCTTGATTTTCCATCCATCTAGTATCAGGATACAGCTCAAATCTGTATTGATTTTGTAAATTTGACACCACATTAACACTGCACTCTCTCCTGTGGCCTCAATAAGTGGATCATTTACCGTAAAGTTGCAGACACTCTGTGATACTCTTACTTTGATGCTAATAGCTTTTGGAGATCTAGTGTCCTCTGCTGTTGGTCTGCCCTGAATAAATAGCTTCTTTGTCTATTCCTGGTGACTCCATCCAAATGATTTCCATCAGACCAGACCCCCAGCTGATTACTGTGACTCTGTGGAGAGCGTTGATGTATGACTCTTTTGCTCTAATCTATTGTTGCTGCAACACTGAAGCTCTTAGCTGGCTTGCCATTGTTTGAACGCTTCCCTAAAGACTTTGTTTGGATAACAATTTTCCTCTGGCAACGTGCCAAATGTCTGTTGAGCAGAGGATCGCTTTCTGGTTCACATCCAGCTGAAAGTGCGTTGGTCTCTTTTGCGGTTCTTCATACCCCAGAGAGAAATGTACACCGTGCTAACAGTAGTAGTCCTGAATATCCAGACAAAGGTGCTGTGTTTTCATACAAAGACAGTTTTGAACATACAATTGTAACAAACTGCTGCAATGGATCCTAGTTATCTTAGTCGATCAAAGCAGACATCAGGGCAGTGATCAGGACACGACTCAAGGAGACGTGAAGCTTTGTCCTAGTTAAAAGGTCAGTCTGTGTAGTTCTGTCTGTGAAATCTGGTGTTGAAGAGATGGAGAGCTGATGCTCCGAATACTGACACAACACAACACTTCATTCCTTTGACTCTGACAGAAGGCAGGCAGGGACAGAGGAGAGCTCTGGATCAGATGTAGGAGGACATGAACATATATAAGGAGACAGAACCAAGGACTTGACAAAACCATCCCTTTGGTTTAGAGGTAGTTACACACATGTAGGAACACAAATACAGTGTGATATTTAGAGAGGACATGCCATGGTTTCATTAACAGAAATTCAGCACAGAGAAACCAACTCACTTCAGTTCTAACTCCTCAACTAGTATTGCATTTGTCTGTCTCTCTCTCCATTGTTGACTTCCCACTCTTATACTCTGAGCACTCCCTGCACTTCTGTGTGTGTTCAGGGGTACGGATATTCACCAACTCAGCAAGACCACTCACTAAGAACAGCTCATGTTATACTGAATTATTATTGATGGGCACAGAGGGAGATAGACAGCAGTGACGACAACATGGCAGTTCTCAGTGTCTCATTAATGTAAACGTTTACCTAATTTAATTAGTTTCAATGGAGGTTGAGCAAAACATATAAATAAAGAAGTGCATTCGCGGGAGAACATAGGGATTAAAACCATTACATTAAATGTTTAATAGAAGGTACAATATATAACCAACAGATCATCAACTGTGGAGAAAGGCACTGTTTGTTTCAGTGTTCATTTCTTTCCCTGATATATCTCCTTTTCATTCATTTGCAGGATAACTCCTGCATAGCATAGTGTCTGTTATGCTGTGACATTGCCTAAGCAACACTGTTCTTCAGCTGGTTAAAAGTTAAAATGAGAATGCTCAAAGAAGACATTCAATTATATATTCTGGTTCCTGGACGTTTTTGGTTGAAAAGAGGCTCAGAAGTTTCTTTCTCTATAACAGTGCCACTGTCACGGAGCAAACACGTAGTTCTCTCCAAAGTCCAAGCAGCTCCAGTGTTTCAGCCTGAGGGTCATTTAGTTTTTCTCAGTGTTCTTTTCTTGAATGCCACCTTTTCTTTCACTCATGCATACACATTCAGATTCTGATGGTTGATAAGCTTTATAATCCTTACTGTTCTTTGTATAAAGTTGAAATGGAAATGCTCAAAATGTATTTTCAGGACTAAGTTTAGTTTCTCTGGTTTTTCCTCAAAACGTTTTGGTTGAATAGGGGCTCAGGTGTTCTTTTCTATGTGACATTGCCACTGGCACTCAGCAAACACCTGTAGCTCTCCCAAAGCCTGAGGGTTACTGTTTAAAATATGACCAGCTCATAGCTACTGCAGTATGACAAAGCACTCTCCCACCTGTCAGCTACGACACAAGGTTATCACTGACGGTAACAACAGGCATCAGCTGGGACTGCTTAAAACTAATCCAAACAACAAAGAACAATGAGGTCTTAACACTGAAACATCTGGTGCATATCAGATGTACAGTCCCACTGAAAACACTATATCATTTGTTTTTAAGCATCCTATGTTTTGTCAAAGACATCTTCTAGAGAAAATAGGATGACATTGAGATTCAGAAAGACATTTTCTTTCTTCCCATTAGTATTCTCCTTGGTTGTTTGTATGAAACAACAAAGACATGTCATCCTTTGTTTTTTTCCCTCCCTTTTCAGAAGTCATTGGCTAAACTCACCCAGAAAACCAACTTTACACAATTAATTTCCCCACAGTCTTCTCTCATGTCTGCCATATCTGTTTTTTTTAAATGCTTTATACTTCTATTGACTTTGGAAACATATTTTTGTATCAATCAGTATTAGGGCGTAACAACACACAATGTTACGGGTAGGGCAGTGGTTCTCAAACCTTTTCTGTCATTCCCCACTTTGAACAGGTGGGCCTTTTCAAGCCCCACCTGTTCCTCATCGCACCAATAAAATGGTAGGCCAAGCTTAAAATTGTCAAATGTATCGTGCTATAACAGGGGTCTCCAACTTTTTTATTTCAAAAAATAAAACAAGTCGTGAGCTACTTTTACTCCTCTTTTTTGTTTTTTTGCAGTGTATATATTTAGCACATTTAAACATTATTATATGCTACCTTTAACCTTTGAGTGCTGTTTGGGTCTGTGGGTGTGAGGAATTGCAGTATCTCCTTCTCCTTTTTTCTGTTTGTTTGTCTATCTGTTTGTCTGTCTTCCTGGCTGGGCGTGGTTGACCTACTTTCCGTTTTCCGCCAACTCACCTCCGCTCCTGTTTCTCATCATCACTGATTACCACTACTCACCTGCTGCTGCTTAAAACTCCGGTTCGATCATCAGACTTCGCCAGTTCTTCGTATACTCACAGTGGTAAACTCCAGTTCCGGCTGACTAGTATTGCTAGTCTTTTTGTATACTCTTCCAGTTGGATTTTTCATATACTAATCCTGTTCTGTTTTGTGCCTGTTCCAGATACTCCATATTCCATTCCGTCCTGCCTGCCACGTCCAGCCCAACCTCCGTCTCAGCCCTGCTCCACGTTCTTTCCACTCTGTTGAGAGTCTACTTTGTCTCCTGCCTGTTTTTTGAGGAACGTAAATAAATCCAGTTTTTTTTGACACTACACCTAAGTCTCCGTCCCAAGTGTTCTTGCATAGCGGGTTCAAGTTTTGAGTCTCTTTACGAGGAGCGTAACAGTGAGACCCGTTTTCAGTGTTTACTAAAATAAAATGTATGCAATTTAATTATTTTAACCTGCTTTATTTGTTGGTGGACGTCACACCCTCTAGGGTCCGGGGTCATGCACCCCCAGGAAGATTTTTTTTAAATGTTGAAGTTAAATGCATCAATCTGGTGTACTTTGAGCTAGGGCTGCTCAATTAATCATATTTTAATCACAATTATGATTTTGGCTTGCAACGATTATGAAAACAATATAATTGAAATAAAACGATTTTATTTTTTTTTAAATAGGTTTTTCAGTTGAATTATACTTAAAGTTCAGGGTAATCAACTGTTAAAAACATACTTTTCAAATAATTATCTTCAATAAATTGATGTTTTTCAAAGTAAATGGTTAATCGTTTTTAATAATCGTGATATCAATTATTGACCCAAATAATCGAGATTATGATTTTTGCCATAATCGAGCAGCCCTACTTTGAGCCCAACATGAATGTATGGGTACAGCTCTCAAAACTCAGATGAAAGGGAGCTGTATACTTTTCAATAATCCAAACATCTTTAGAATATGATCACAACAAATCATTTAAACTTGTTTATTCTTATCTTATGTTACCTAGTTAGCATTCTTTCTTTTTATTTATGCATATTTGACTAATCCCTCCCCTTTTAAACTTTTTACTGTCCTATAGTACACATTGGAATGATTTCTTACTTTATTTTTTACAACTCTATTAAATAGATAAAGGTGTGCTCTTTCTCTTGCTCTCTCGCTCTCTCTCTCGCTCCACATTGCTTTTCTTCCCGACTGCAACGCCGACTGTGTGTGTCTGTGAGAGCCTTTCACATGTGTGTATGAGAGATGTTTACCAGTGGCGAGCCTGTCTCTGAGGGCCTAAGATATTCTACAAAATGATATTTAAAAACATTAAAACAAATTATATTTTTCTTTATATATTTTTTTTAAATATGTTTTTAGTAATATTTGTCATTAGTTTTACCAAAAATAACTTGATTAAATTGTATTTAAAAGAACATTTCCAAAGAAACAAATTCTTTGAATCTGCCTATTCAGTTTCTGTTTGAATGTGAAGGGTTAAATGAAAGAAGCTCCTCTCTGCGAGTCTGTGAAGACAGGAGCTGATTGGATGTCCAGCTATGAATTCACAGAGGGCCAGCTATAGTAACTGAACGAGAGAGTAATGTCAAATGACAGTACAATTGATCAATCATATCTTCCCTCTAAATGGGTGGGCTTTATTATCGCGGACTTTATGACAAGTTCCGCCCGCTGTGAAACGTTTCTTGTTTCCATGGCAACAACAACTGTCAACAGCGTAAACTCGCCTTCAAAATAAAAGCATGCCAAATTACACTTAAGACATACAACTGCAACGAAAGTAACAAACACAATGCAATATCCTTTTCAATTTCAAAGAACACAAATTGGGTTATCTACAGGTGTTGTTTTGTGTGGTAGAGGGTCGCTTTCATTGATGCGTTTTGCACCCCGGGTGGGGGTTTTTTTTTTTTTTTTTTTTTTAAATAATTTTTTTTTTCCGCGACCCACCAATCACATCTCTGCGCCCCACCAGTGGTGCGTGCCCCACACTTTGAGAAACGCTGGGGTAGGGGGAGATGGTGTTTTTATTTCTGAACTGTCTATGTGGTTGTGTGATGCACGTTGTGTTACCGCTGTGTATGAAATGTGCTATATAGATAAAGTTTGATTTGATTTGTATTAGATGTTGGTATTACTGATGTTAATCGAGTGACTGTTCCACATAGTACATTGTATCATATGTATTATCAATCTGTTTCAGATTACAATTATAGGGAGTTTCTTCAATACTAATGTTGACTGAGTAGTTTTAGAATAATAAATCATATCATCAAAGCAGTAAAAGCACAGGTGTAACTAGAGAATGCAATTCCTGAAGAAATTGCTAGTGGGAATGCTTTATGCTGAAAAGCTGACGCTAAACTGCTATGCTGAAATGTAATGTGTAAGAAGAAATTGAAGAATTTAGATTGAAATTATACATGAACACTGGGGGCTTGAATGTGTGATGAGAGAAGAAAGGAAAGTAAAAAGGCTTGGAAAAGCAGCAGAATATTTGAACTGCAAACTTTTGAACTAACTTGATGGCAAATGATCTGTTGCCATGCCAACGGCATTTGATGATATCCCATAATACGTTTAGATGTGTTGATGGCTGCATCGTTATCAAACCTGTGAAGTGTTGGGCCGTTTGGAGTATTTTCAAGTTACGAGTACACCGTGTTTCATGGTGAGTATTGTGTTGCCATGGCAACGGCATTTGAAGAAATATGAAAACTGTCCCGTATATGTCTTCACGGCTGGACTGTTAGCACACATGTGAAGTTTGAGCACTTTTTGAAAATGTTCATAGGAGTTATAGCGACATCGTCTTTTATGGCGAGAGATGCGTTTCCATGGAAACGGAATATGATGAAACCCCATAATTGACGTAGAGCTGTTGAGGGCTGGACCGTTAACCATTATCTGAAGTGTGTTGCTGTTTTGACCCTTTTCATAGGCGTTACGACTAGGGTTTGGTACCGAGAACCGGTTCCGGTTCGGAACCGGTTCCAACATTTCGATTCCAACGGCATCATTTAGAAATGTGAATTTCGGTTCCGCTTTTCAATTCCTGAGGAAATCTTTCTCGCCGCTCTCCGTAGCCTACTGCATGACTGCAGCGGGGCGGGACATTTCCTACAGTGTAACCTGAGACCAGGGCCAGCCCGTTGCACTGGCGTTATAGATGTTCGCCTAGGGCGCCAGATCTGTGGAGGCGCTGCGCTGCCAGCTCTGGGAGAAAAAAAAAATGTTTTGACCGTTGGTGCTCATCCTAATTTTCGGCCTTGATGTAACAACATTCATAATTAAGTAAATGTAACACCCTTTTCACCCCGGCTACACCCCGGCTACAGGGCTACACCCCGGCTACACGTTTCATTTGCCCTGTACGATGGGCAAAAAAGTGATTAAAATGGGGGATGTTGACTTATCTGGCAACCGCAGCTCACAGCCAAAGTGCGAGTGAGCTAGGGAGAAAGGGAGGGCGCTGTTGTTATTAGCATCTGGTGCTAGCTGCTCTGACGGATATAAGAAGAATATGTTTCTACAATGATGTGGAGGGAGAGTCCTCTCCAGTCATACTGAGAGGCTGATAACTACAGATCAGTGAGGTAAAGGACTCTGAGGGTTTAAATAGTTCACTTTAGTCTAAGTTATCTCAGTGGGTCTCAAACGTTTTGATCACAATTTATGTAAACACATATTTCCAAGGCACTCTTTTATAATGATTGGGATAAAACAGGTTTGAAATCATTCCAATGTATACTATAGGACAGTAAACCAGACACATCGTTTTAAACTGGAGAGATAAAAACATATGCATAAATAAAATAGTAAAATAAGATATGAATGAACAACAAAAATAAAATGCGTTACATGTAGGCTATTTGTTATTTAATTATTAAAATGTAAACCGATCTTTTTCCCGGTATGCCTGAGAAGGCAGATATGCTTGTTTTTCTCAACAAGAACTGTTTTTAAAAGTTGGACTGTTGCACTGTTGTAGCTTCAGTGGTTCTCAGGTTAAAGTTACATAGCAGTGAATATAAACAGACTGATTAATGTGAATATTACTTTAAACTAACCTGTGTAAAAGTTTCTCGAATAAATGTAATTTTTTTGGTGGAAGAAGCATGTATCATTTTTTTACCCTGCCCCTCAAAGAATCGGAATCGAGAACCGTTAAGAACCGGAATCGAAAAGTAGAATCGGAATCGGAATCGTGGAAATTCAAACGATACCCAACCCTAGTTACGACAACATCGTGTTTTATGGTGAGGGATGCATTTCCATGGAAATGGCATATGGTGAGATGTCAGATTTGACGTAGAGCTGTTGAGGCATGGACCGGTGATATATAGGTGAAGATTGTGGGACGACCGCACCGTGTCCATTGGAGTTACAGCGACATCGTGTTTTATGGCGAGGTTTCCATGGAAACGGCATATGATGACACCCCATAATTGACGTAGAGCTGTTGAGGGCAGGACCATTAACCATTATCTGAAGTCTGCTGCTCTGAGCATGTCAGTTGGAGTTATGACATCATCGTGTTCTATGACACAGGTGTTTATATTTGAGCTAACGAGGTGTCCAGAGATCAAAGGTTTCCATGTTTTTTTTTTCATGATTAAAAATGTCCTCCACTCTAGCTGTGACATCACGCGTTCTACAATCTGAAGAAGGCCTCTTTACCAAGGTCTGAACAATGTTTAATATCTCTAAAAGTACGAATCAGATGTAAGAGTTGTTTAGGCAAGGCAAGGCAAGGCAAGAGTTGTTTAACCTGAATAATGTCAGAAATATGTGTAACATTTTAAAGTTGGAATGAGGTTTCTGAGTGAAAGTATGAAGGAGCAGTTAGCAGTTGAAGTCACATGAAGATTTGTTGAAGTCTGAAGAATTTCTCCATTGACTTCCATGTTGTGATGAATTATGGGATGTATCTCTGGAATTATGAAAGTTATGAATAAGAAAAGTAATAGCCATCGATTCCCGACCGAGCTGAACGTTTTGATGTTTGAACGGAGTTTCTGCGATGTGGAATGTGGGAGAAGAAGAGTGTTACGTACTCCCCCCCCTTTTGTTGTCCTCTTTGTTCTCTCTGCTGTGCAGGTACACCTGGCTCCGCCTTCCTCAGGTGTTCCCAGTTGATACTCAGCCGAGCTCGGCGCAGGTGTTCCCAGTTGCCAATCAGCCCACGCATAAAAGAGGAGACTGAAGGAGAAGGAGGAGGCCGATCACTACTCCGGATGTCTCTGCTGTGTCAGAGCTCTTTTGCCTTTTTGTTGTGTTTCCTGGAGGACGTGTATGTATGATCACAGTTTAGTGCCTACGTGTTGTGTACTTTTGTTTTATGTTGCGGACTGCCTCACGAGCCACTACTATTGAGTAGGGAGGCGGGTCGTAAAATACATCCCGGACGATCCCCCATATGTTACGACCCGCCTCCCTACTCAATAGTAGTGGCTCGTGAGGCAGTCCGCAACATAAAACAAAAGTACACAACACGTAGGCACTAAACTGTGATCATACATTTATTGCCACAATACTAAATCATTCCACTGGAGGACAGATAAAACAAACAAACAGACGGTGGGGACTTGGGCCAACCACACCACGGGCCGTAGGATCCAGAGCCTTCCTCCACTACCCAAAATCCAACAGAACCTAACGGGAGAAATAAAGCTGCGAAAACCTAATACTAACACAAAGAGGTGCAAAATAACCCGGCGGAATAATAAAGAATTTTGTGGGTAACATCACAGATAGTTGGAATGCTGTGTCAGCATTCCCCCTAAATAACCTAAACATACTAGAACCAAAACCAGGGATTGACATTAAATATTTAGAAGTTCACATTATTTTCTTGTCAAAGACTTGTATTTACATAACAGAGTGGGAAGCTTCCCCATTATGTAGGAATTATATACATAATTCAAATAAATATGGCAAAGGCTCAAATGTGTTGAACAACACATTTGTAACAGGTTTGTTAATTGACCAAAAAATATGAACAGTTGGAAGATTGAACATGGGATTATTATTAGGATTATTTGTAGGTCATTGAAAAGTAGAATAATTTAGAAAGATGTGAACATTGAAGTTTCTATTTTAGAAAAGCTGACACGGTAGTGCATCGCTGGTTTTAAAAGTGATTTATAAGAGCCATGTTTAAAGATGTGCAATACTTAAAACGTTTATAAAGATCCTCTGAGTGTGTGTCATTAGTTAGCTGATAAAATCTTAGGGATAAATACTTTGACATATTGACTACAAGAGCTTGAATCAAACAAGCAGGTGAAATAAGAACAAGAAAATAAAAGTCTAAATGCATGAAAAAGCAGCAGAATATTTGAACTGAAAACTTTAGAACTAAAAGCATACGTCACCAATAATGTCTAAAATATGTGGAACATGTTGAAGTCAGTATGAAGTCTCCATCAGACGGAAAATAATAGGCTGAGACAGTCTGTTAAACTCCAGTGACCACGTCATTAGTCTGCTGCTCTAATTATGTCAATTGGAGTTATGACATCATCGTGTTCCATGACACAGGTGTTTATATTTGAGCTAACGACGTGTCCAGAGATCAAAGGTTTCCATGGTGATCAGTGAGAGAGCACTTTCATTCTTCTGAATGAGAGATAAACCTGTTACATGTGAACATTTTGTTGAAAAACCGTAACAGATATCGGTGAAATTTCAAAGCATGAAGCATGTCAAGGAACTTGAGCATCTGAAGTGTACTTTCGGGTTAATAAATGTGGCCTTTTTGGCAGATTAACTAAAGGTGTGCGGTAGGGGTGTAACGGTATCTGTATTCGTCCCGTACCGTCACGGTTCGGCACATGCAGTCACACGACGAATACGCCTTCTTTTTTTTACGAGTGGGAAAAAAGTCTGTCATTCAGGGCAGTATCCATTACACTATTTATAATCCAGGGGGCGGTATTGCGCCTAAAAGCTGTTTGCCAGCCGCCCTTAAACAACAAATGAAGAACAAGAAGAAACACAACAACAAAACAAACAAAATACAAGAAGAAGACAAGTTAGTATGCCGATTTCAGATAACACACAGGAGCTAGAACCCACCTGCTTTTTTTTAAATCAGCTGTGTGGGAACATTTTCGGGTTCCCTGTGGACTACAATAACGATGAAGTGTGCGAGTGGTGGATCGGACGAGGACGGTGTGTCGGCGTGGCTCGACAGCGGTGCGGTATGCTAATGGTACACGCCAAACATGCTAAATCATATCAGAAGCATAGATCAGAAGGCATCAGCCAGATTTGCCAATCACCGGAGCCGGCAAAATACAACAGCAGTTCAACAGCTTATCCCCGCTGTTTTTAAGAAGCCAATAGGCATGAAAGCCGTGAGACCAAAATAAATAACGGAAGCTTTTGGCATGTGTTTTTCAACGACTTTGCGCTCTTGAAACACTTTCTTATTATTTATTATGTAATATTTTCAAGACATTCTTTTTAGTTTTACAGCTTGATGAAACCTTTTTGTTTGACATCAGCCATTATAGATAATATGGCCATCTGAGTGTACTGTGTATGGTTTGTTTTTAACTGTTTAATACAGTTAAGTATTCAAAATGTCAGAGTTCCTTATTTTTAAACTGAAACTTGCACTACTGTTCAAAGATAAATAACGCATTTGGGACTTTTTTTTGCTTTTTCTTGTTGTACCAAACCGTACCGAACCGTGACCCCCAAACCGAGGTACGAACCGAACCGTGACTTCTGTGAACCGTTACACCCCTAGTCGGCGGAATAATAAACTTTTCGTCCGTAGAATAACAATTAGTTGGAATGCTGTTAACAGCATTCCCACTAAATCAATTCAGTCTTCAATGTTTAAATGTGTTGTGTGCATGCAAATAATACATTTCAGCAACATCACCAGCATGAATTGACTACAGGCTATGAATTGGACAGCGTGCAACATTGGCACCAAATCCCTAAATATGGAGTTGGCTGACATTTAGAGGAACACACCAGGTGGCCAACCGGTGGAGGAAAGTAAAGCTGCTGTGAGCACCGTGGAGCTCACAGCAGGGAGATGGACAAAATGCCTCAATGCACAACAAACAGTTTCCTGCTATACAGTCCACTTTGTGATTATTATGTATCTCATTTGTTTCGGTCTGCACAAAAACACTCGCACTACGGAAAGAGGAAGATATATGGACAACATTACTTTAGTTAGTATCACATATTACATGGACCAATTCAGTGTGGTTTGTATGAAAACAACGGACAACAAAACAGATAATACCTAGATATTCAGCAATCCACTAAAACTAGCACACACAAAAACAATCTTTCTGAAACATGTGCATAAAACAGTGTTGAAGAAACTGCTGACAGGAACGGAGAAAAGCAGCATTGTCGGCTTTCTTTTAAATTAGGTCCACACTGCACCTTAGGTCAGAAGCATTAAGTGTAAAACAAGCTTTCCCAGACTACACTGTGATCTTTGAAACGTGTGTGAGATGACCCGATAGACCTGGTTGACTCATAATAATTGAGCAGGTCTGAGAGGGGTTGTGAAGTTGGAGCATTTAGTGCTTAATAAACACAGAGCAGAGCCAGATAACCAGTTCCAAAGACTTCAAGCAGCTGATAAGGGAGGCGTGTGGTGCAGTGTGTGCGTTGGTGTTCGGATCAGGGTTCAAACCCCACTGCAGTCAGCATGTCATTGTGTCCCTGGGCAAGACACTTCACCCCAAATTGCTCCTGTGGGGATTGCCCACAGTATTGAGTAAGTCGTTTGCATAAAAGTGTCTAACAAGCAGTGGCATAGCCACCATAGGGCCAGTTTACTCATTGGCCCACCCTGAGAATGCTTCGGTGTCATTTAAAAAAAAACTTATTTTTTTTAAATAATTTTATTATTATTATAAAAAAATGTATTCACCCTAGTGTTGTCACGATACCAACATTTTGGTTTCGATACCGATACCAAGTCAAGAATTGCGATTCCGATTCTTTTTCGATACTTTTCTTAAAAAAAGGGAAACAGTCTTAAATATTATCAGGGATGCAAACTCATCAGGTATGAAAAAGGTGACAAGGATCCGAGCGCCCGACCCCACCGAATATCGGCTTTACAATTAGGAATAACAGATGATTTTAGCAGTCAGAACAACTAAAGCAGCAGGTAATAATAACAGAAACGCCAAAGAGTCACATCTAATATAAATATATATAAAAGAATTTATTTTAATTGTGTAGCAGTGAGTTTAACATTTTGGCAGCACTGTTGAGCATTTTGAAAATGTATTTTCATGCCTCTGTGCAAGGCTTAGTCTTTCTATCTTTATAGCCACTGGTGTAAAGTAACTAAGTCCATAAACTCAAGTACTACTTGGGTACAATTTTGAGATACTTGTACTTTATTTAAGTATTTCAATGTTTCTTTTGCTACTTTGTACTTCTAATCCACTACAGTTCAGAGGTACATGGTGTACTTTTACTCCACTACATGTATTAATCCCTTTAGTTACTTCACAGATCTGGATTAATGATGTGAAATATAATCAAGTGTTAAATCAGACTGTAGTTCCACCTGGAGTAAATCCACAAGCTACCCCTGCAGTATACAAAGCCATTCACACTAGCTGCACCTTCACCAGTTTTGAGAACACTTTCATGATCAATCATTATAAAACATATCATATATATTATTCCGAAATGGACCAATCAAACAATGACTACTTTTACTGTCGCTACTTTTCTACTTTTACTTGAGGAACATTTTGAATGCAGTACTTTTACTGTAACAGAGTATTCCTACACTCTGGTGCTTCTAGTACAAGACCTGAGTACTTCTACTTTTACTGTCGCTACTTTAACTATATTTTGATGATAATACTTTTGTACTTTTATTTGGGAACATTTTGATTGCAGGATTGTTCCTACATTCTGGTACTTCTACTTTAACTCAAGTACAAGACCCGGGTACTTCTACTTTTACTCAAGTACAAGATATATACTTATACCACCTCCGTTTATAGCCTATGAAAAAAACTAATAGAAAACGAAGGCTAAAGCTAACGTTAGCAGATAGTGATGCTAGTTTGCTAGTTAAGTTTGCTCAACGATAATATTGCGACAGAAACACTTTTTAGTGCACATCACGCTCTGCGCTCCGACAGGGAGCTCTGCTCTGAACACCTGAACGGGCCGTTCACAGACTTCTGGCGTCTTTTTTGTCAACAAGCCGAGGCGCAGCGGCAGTTGCACTCCCACTTGCAGCCATGCTTCTCGTTTTCTCGTTTGCTCTGGCAGCTAGCGCGTGGCCGCGTGCACGAGAGAGGGGAGGGACTTAGAGCGTGCTTGAGAGGAGCGGGACTGCAGGCACGGCTGCAGTGCAGGGAGTGGAAACAGAGCGCTGAACACACACGGCTCTTATTAAAACGGCGCTTTTTCACGGGAGTACTTTTCCCCGTCATTCTTAAAGTACCGATACTAATGAAACGGAGGAATCGTACCGTTTTTAACGGCAGGGTATCGCGGTACCTTTCAAGTATCGGTACACCGTGCAACACTAATTCACCCATTGAGAATATCCAATAATTCAAAGAGAGGTGGGTGTTTTTCTTCTGCTGGTGGACAGTCCGGACTACGGAGAGATATACACAGGGTTCGGTTGTGACGGAATACATGTAACGGCGTTACGTAATCAGAATACAAAAATCAATATTCAGCTGGCGTTACATTTGAAAAACGAGTAATCTGATTACAGTTACTTTCGTAAACCTGAAGTGAATACATTTTGGAATACTTATTGGAATTGTTGGTGGAAAAGTGTCCTCACAAAATGTAATATTCATTACCGGCAGAACTGTGTGCACACTGCACAGCGCTGCAGCATGTCTGTGAGCGAGAGAGAGCGATGCTGCTGCAGGGTGTCTGTGAGGCCCCGCCCCCGCACGCAGATGAGAGAGAGAGATCTCTTTTAAAATATATCGAAAGTTAGAAACGGAGATGGTTAGATAACATGTGCAAGATAAAGTTGTAGAATTTATTTATTGTCGAAATGATGACATTTATAACGGGATAAAATCAAAGTGAATGGCCTGCTGAATGCATGGGGCAAGTGACTGGAAAACGTTTTAAAAGTTATTACATCGTTTCAGATAATAATAATAATAATAATAAATAATAATGATAATTTATTCTATTTAGGGGCGCCTTTCAACGCACCCAAGGACACCTTACAATTCATAACATATTCCAAGGAAAGGTTTTAAGACAGTACAAAGAATGCAGTCCGGGTGATGTTTTTTATGTAGGGTGCAGATGAGAGAGCTGTTCAGAATGACACCAAGATGTTGTGTTTGAGTTCTTGATAAGCCATTAAAACAGTAACGTATACGTGTCTCCTGTTCACCAAAACATACCCATCTGTTCTGGAAAAAGAAAGTATTCTAAAAGTAATCTGCCACCGGTACCGGCGGGGATTGTTGTTAGCTTCTGATGCGCAGAAGAAAAATCTGGCCCACCCTATTTTTTACAGGCCCACCCTAAATTACATTTCTGCCTACGCTACTGCTAACAAGTGACATGTAATGTAATGTAATGATACAACGCTCTGGGAAATGGTGTTAGACACCTGAACACATGGGAAATCCTGAGACAATGCATTCATTTAAAACCAAACGTAACTATGGTTAGTTCCCGAGGCCTGATCACTGCCCATATGTTTGCAGTTTTTCCTCCCAGTGCTGATAGTGTTTAGTGATTGCCAGACTCTCGTTCAAACAACAATAAAGTCACTGGTACATTTTTATATACAAAGCCATGTTAGGGAAACTTCCATCTTATATCTGCTCCCTGATCTCACGAAAAATTGTAAGTGGCTACTGCCTGAGATCGAATGCTGTGGTTTTATTAAATGTGCCAACTGCTAGGACTGTCTTAGGGAAGACAGCTTTTAGATGTGCAGCTCTTCTGAATAGTCTGCAAATTAAATGGAAACTGAACAATCTGAACAATGTTTTTAAAGCTCGGTTGGATGCTACTCAATCGGAAGCTATTGGTACCTGTTTATGTGGATAATTATGTAAATGATGCTGTATGATGTCCTTTTGTTGTTCTATGTATGTGTTTATGTATCATGTGGAACTACTTGAGCAGGTCTCCCTTGGTAAAGAGATCAATGATCTCAATGGGATTTATCTGTATAAATAAAGGTTTGAAATGAAATGAAATAAAATGTACGGTGGCCCTGAAGTGCAAGACACCACAGCATTTCAGAAAACACCACAGCATTTCACAAAACACCACAGCATTTCACAAAACACCACAGCATTTCAGAAAACACCGCAGCATTTCAGAAAACACCACAGCATTTCACAAAACACTACAGCATTTCAGAAAACACCACAGCATTTCAGAAAACACTAAAGCATTTCAGAAAACACCGCAGCATTTCAGAAAACACTACAGCATTTCACAAAACACTAAAGCATTTCAGAAAACACCGCAGCATTTCAGAAAACACTACAGCATTTCACAAAACACTACAGCATTTCACAAAACACCGCAGCATTTCAGAAAACACCACAGCATTTCAGAAAACACCACAGCATTTCAGAAAACACCGCAGCATTTCAGAAAACACCACAGCATTTCAGAAAACGCCGCAGCATTTCAGAAAACACCACAGCATTTCACATTGGACGGAAAGGGTATTCCTTTAGGGAGAACACTTCTTGTTTGTGATTGGGCAGAGCCAGCCAGAGAAGCACTGCTGTGATTGGTTGTTTTTGCTGCCAGTCAATAAATGATGCTTCGTGATTGGTCAACACCCGACAGCGAAATATGTCCCAACCATGGTCACACAACGTATGGTCCCAACACATCAGCCGTTAGCACACACTCAGATCTCACAGCTCCTCATATCTGTTCAGAAACTGGACAAAAGTTAAACATGTACAAACCACAGACTGTCTATGTCATGGCGAATACAGTCGCTGCTTTATTTATGTCTGTATGATGTTGTTGTGAGCGTGGAGCAGCTACAGGTTAGTTTAGCCTGATGAATCCGATTCAGAAAACACGCATTTTAAAAGCTTTTCGCCTGCCGTCTTGTCTGCAGACTTGTCAAAGCGTTAATTCATGGTTTTTACTAACTGTTATCAGTATGTAGTTACTTCGGCATCACTTTGAAACGTGTATTACAATTAAATCACGGTCAAATATGTTCATTTTGTTGTAGGATTTACATGGAGATACGCCCCGTCCCCTCTCCAGCGCCTCTTGTTTGAATGACAGCATTGACAGGAGCAAACACAGCTGACAGCCGCGGTGAAACTCGAGCGATTAGAGCGATGCGAATATTGGGTGGTCTACCATAGTATTTACATGGAGATAAGCCCCTTAAAAACCATGAGTTAATAAAGCATTAATTCTGTATTTACTCCTGTCATTCAAACAAGACGCTGGAGAGGGGGCGGGCCGTATCTCCATGTAAATCCTATCGGAATCGGATCCATCAGGCTAAACTAACCTGTAGCTGCTCCGTCCACACTCACAACAACATCATACAAACATAAATAAAGCAGTGACTGTATTCGCCATGACATATAGACAGTCTGTGGTTTGTACATGTTTAACTTTTGTCCAGTTTCTGAACAGATATGAGGAGCTGTGAGCTCTGAGTGTGTGCTAACAGCTAACGGCTGATGTGTTGGGCTAATCACGAAGCGTCATTTCTTGACTGGCAGCAAAAACAACCAATCACAGCAGTGCTTCTCTGGCTGGCTCTGTCCAATCACAAACAAGAAGTGTTCTCGCTAAAGGAATACCCTTTCCGTACAATGTGAAATGCTGTGGTGTTTTCTGAAATGCTGTAGTGTTTTGTGAAATGCTGTGGTGTTTTCTGAAATGCTGCGGGGTTTTCTGAAATGCTGTAGTGTTTTGTGAAATGCTGTGGTGTTTTCTGAAATGCTGTAGTGTTTTGTGAAATGCTGTGGCGTTTTCTGAAATGCTGTGGTGTTTTGTGAAATGCTGTAGTGTTTTGTGAAATGCTGTGGTGTTTTCTGAAATGCTGTAGTGTTTTGTGAAATGCTGTGGTGTTTTCTGAAATGCTGTAGTGTTTTGTGAAATGCTGTGGTGTTTTCTGAAATGCTGTAGTGTTTTCTGAAATGCTGTGGTGTCTTGCACTTCAGGGCCACCGTAAAAATTTTCAGTTTTCTTTTCAGAAGCAACAGTGAGCATCAAGGACAACACCTACAGTACATGTACAATACAACATCTGCAAAAACTAGCAAAGGAGCACGTGCATTGCAGAATACATTTGTTTAACAACTTCTCACCTCACTGATATAATCTCTCTGTTGTAAAAAAAATATGTACACTGAACAAAAATATAAATGCAACACTTTTGTTTTTGCTCCCATTTTTCATGAGATGAACTCAAAGATCTAAAACATTTTCTATACAGTATACACAAAATAACCATTTCTCTCAAATATTGTTCACAAATCTAAAAAAATCTGTGATAGTGAGCACTTCTCCTTTGCCGAGATAATCCATCCCACCTAACAGGTGTGGCATATCAAGATGCTGATTAGACAGCATGATTATTGCACAGGTGTGCCTGACCCCCAGTTTCCACAGGGTCCGTCTGCGCCGCGTCACGGCTGTGCCGCGGTTTTGGTCCGACCTCCTCTAGCGCCATAACCCACCGGACGCGTCCCAGAAGCGTTTCAGAAGCGTAGCATCGTGCGTGCAGGCTCGCAGTTTTGTTATTGATTCGGGCATCCTGGACATTTGTACTTCTACAATAAAATAAGTAGGCTACGTAGTTAAATGTTTTATTTTTGTGTCTGTTTAAATTGTGTTTATTGTTGTTATAAATTTCCCATTTTGTTGTGTTGTAGTCTACAGACACAGTTAATAATAATTGTAATAGTCCACTTCCATGATAACCTCGTCGTCCATTGTGCGTATCGTAGTGGAGGTGTTCTGATGAAGGAGGGGGCTCTGCTAAATTAGTATATGTGGGGGATGGGCCTGGCCCGGATGCTCACCTTTCCACTTCCTGCGAGGGGGGGTTGCCTGCCCGATCTTACGTTACGGCTGTGCCGCGGCAAAAATAGGATTCATCTTAATTTTAGAGAAGCGCTGCGCCGGGACGCTTCTGGGACGCGTCTGAGCCGTAACGCGGCGCATGTGGTGGAATAGCACCCATTGACTAGAGTGGCCGCGATCCCTACGACCGCCGTGGCGCAGCCGTAACACGGCGCAGACGGACCCGGTGGAAACTGGGGGTGAGGCTGGCCACAATAAAAGGCCACTCTAAAATGTTCAGTTTTATCACACAGCACAATGCCACAGATGTCGCAAGTTTTGAGGGAGCGTGCAATTGGCATGCTGACAGCAGGAATGTCCACCAGAGCTGTTGCCCGTGAATTGAATGTTCATTCCTCTACCATAAGCCGTCTCCAAAGGTGTTTCAGAGAATTTGGCAGTACATCCAACTGGCCTCACAACCGCAGACCACGTGTAACCACACCCGCCCAGGACCTCCACATCCAGCATGTTCACCTCCAAGATCGTCTGAGACCAGCCACTCGGACAGCTGCTGCAACAATCGGTTTGCATAACCAAATAATTTCTGCACAAACTGTCAGAAACCGTCTCAGGGAAGCTCATCTGCATGCTCGTCGTCCTCATCGGGGTCTCGACCTGACTCCGGTTCGTCGTCGTAACCGACTTGAGTGGGCAAATGCTCACATTCGATGGCGTCTGGCACGTTGGAGAGGTGTTCTCTTCACGGATGAATCCCGGTTTTCACTGTTCAGGGCAGATGGCAGACAGCGTGTGTGGCGTTGTGTGGGTGAGCGGTTTTCTGATGTCAATGTTGTGAATCGAGTGGCCCATGGTGGTGGTGGGGTTATGGTATGGGCAGGCGTATGTTATGGACAACGAACACAGGTGTATTTTATTGATGACATTGTGAATGCACAGAGATACCGTGACGAGATCCTGAGGCCCATTGTTGTGCCATTCATCCCCGACCATCACCTCATGTTGCAGCATGATAATGCACGGCCCCATGTTGCAAGGATCTGTACACAATTCCTGGAGGCTGAAAACATCCCAGTTCTTGCATGACCAGCATACTCACCGGACATGTCACCCATTGAGCATGTTTGGGATGCTCTAGATCGGCGTATACGACAGCGTGTTCCAGTTCCTGCCAATATCCAGCAACTTCGCACAGCAATTGAAGAGGAGTGGACCAACATTCCACAGACCACAATCAACAACCTGATCAACTCTATGCAAAGGAGATGTGTTTCACTGCGTGAGGCAAATGGTGGTCACACCAGATACTGACTGGTTTTCGGACCCCCCAGACCCCCCCAATAAAGCAAAACTGCACGTTTCAGAGTGGCCTTTTATTGTGGCCATTCTAAGGCACACCTGTGCAATAATCCTGCTGTCTAATCAGCATCTTGAAATGACACACCTGTGAGGTGGGATGGATTATCTCGGCAAAGGAGAAGTGCTCACTATCACAGATTTGTTCAGATTTGTCAACAATATTTGAGAGAAATGGTTATTTTGTGTATATAGAAAATGTTTTAGATCTTTGAGTTCATCTCATGAAAAATGGGAGCAAAAACAAAAGTGTTGCATTTATATTTTTGTTCAGTGTATGTTTACCTTTCCCATCATTCTCAACAGTGCCTCACTCTTCCAAACACACACACACACACAAGTAATTCAGTTGGCACAAAACAGTATTTAAAAGGAGAGGTTAAAAAACAAATGTACAAAATAATGTACATAAATCCATTTATATCATAAAAGCTTGAAAGTATTAACCTGTTAGGCCCTGAGCCTGTTTTTCAGGTCTCAGGTGCGAAAATGACATTCCCAGAACAAATGACCATATCTTCCCTTCTAAAAGGGTTAAATTAATAATCTTTTTTCTCAAAGTAATGATAAACCTGTGAGTTGGATGTAGAAAAGTCAGAATCAATATAGATGTTTTTTATTTTAAAGAAAATTCAGATTGAACGTAGTAAAACAACTGTAAATTATAGTGTCCGTCCAAAAATAATTGAAAACTACCCTTGGTTGATGGTAAGGTAGACTAAAAGCTTTAGGAATCCAAAGTGCAACATATAATAAGTACCCTGTATCAAGATTGATGCAAAACAAGTGACATTTGACCTTTGTAGAGAGGTTTAGCAAAAAAAACTCCACCTCTGAGGTGATTTGGGTGGAAATGGGGGTTTTACCGTTTCTCTGGAACCCATTGGTCGATTTTGGTGATTGACATCTCTTTCTGACCGTGAGAGCCAATATAATCGAAGGGGAATTCCCCCCCCCCACAAACACATGGTAAACAAAAAGGTGGGGGCTTTGCGGATGCAGGTTTGCATCAGAGTGAACCTATCTCTCGCTCTGACATCTGGAAACGGAAAAGCAGGTTTATTGCTTATGGATTATCAGAAATCATTTCAAAGGGACACAAACACATTGGATTAATCTATGGATTAACTTCATCAGCGTTGTTATCGTTGTAATGCCATTGAAGACCACTTTTGACCAGACAACGACACAGGTAAGCCATGTTAGCGTTTTTAGCTACCTAGCGCCACATGTTTTGATGTCTGTTTTTGTTTATAAAGTTGCGAGTTCTTATCATATAGTGATAATGTATGTACCCATTCTGTGTCATCTCACAATGTGAATCGATGTGTTGGATGTGCAGAAAGGATAAATAATAAGGTTTTATGAGTGACTTTCGGTGCAGTAATCTGTTAGCATTTTTCGCTCGTTGCTAATTCAGAGGCTCAGCGTTAGCATTGTGTTTTTTTTTTTTTTAAAAAAAAATAAATGATCAGTTGGATGAGTTTCTTCTGGATATAAAACATTCATAGTTTATTAAATGTTAAGATGCCCTCAGACACCGTTTCCTGCAAGATGTTGCGGGAGGGCCCCGGTACCGGGGTCTCTCGGGCTTAACATGTTAATTTAAGTACGAATACTACCACACTACAGCAGGTTTATCCAATCTTTAAGTGTATCTCATTAGCACACAGTCAGACTCCATCAACATTGATATGTCGTTTTCACAGGGAGTTTTCCAGTCAGTGTGAATTAATGATAAAAAACAGATTGTTGTCATTAGTTTAATTGAAATGTAAATGCCATATAGCAGCTTTAAATGCGTGTAATCCCACTGAGCCCTGGGGTGGCTAGTTGAATAGAACGAGTTGCAAAAGACTGCCTGCACTAACTGAAACACTAATGCATGCAACCATTTTTGTAAATACAGAAGGACATTGTATTAGGTGACAGGATATATTATGTTTGTACCTTTGTGAAGATGGAAGAGGCAAACTGCACCCTAAATTTGAAGAGCACTTGTCAATTATTGTTTGCGCCTGGAGGTGACAGATAAATTATCGTGATTGGATAGAAATGGAAATGTCTGTTTCTCTTTCTCAACATATCCTAATTGAATAACGTTCTGCTTTTTTTCAGTTTTTTTCCACTCGGTCACTTTCTTCTCACTTGTTTTCCTTTCTATACACATCCTTTCTTTAACCAACGTTTTCTCTATTCCCAAATAGTTTTTTATGAAACACAACACTACATTTATTTCTCTTTTATTCTCTGTCTGATAAGGAAGGTAGATTCAGCTGCTTTCACAAGGTTGGAGAGGGAACTGAGTTTGTGAACAACATTGTGTTGAACTTGATGAGTATCTCAAAGGAGACATTTTGCTGTTGTTTCTGGCTCTGGACTGAATATGCTGAGGCTGTTGGATGACAGTGGGATGAGAGTGGGCTTCAGTTTGGCAAACTGCAAATCCTCACACTTGTCAGATTCTCTGATTTGAAAGTCATTTTGAAGATTCAAATGAAATCTTTGAGAGAGAAATTACATTCAACATTTCAGGGGTTGTACAATGTGCAGATCCAAATGGGATATGTGTTAACTGTTGTTTTGCTGCAAAGTGTAGGAGTTTTGTTTACACTTCGTCACTCTTTTCTGACTTATAAAGAGACATTTTGTTGTTGTGTATGATATAGATTATGCTGTTATGGTGGATAACAAAAATAATGCATCTAAATAATGACTAATAAAAAGGACAAAGTCATAGTAGCACAATGGACAGTTCTCGCCCCTCCACACAGCGGTGGAGTGAACAAGCCCCATTATCACCTTTACTGTGAAACAGCTGAGGCTAAAGCAGAACAGCTGCAGAGCCAGAAGAGAGCCCACACTGCACCAGCTGTCCTCAGCTCTCCTCCTGAACTCCTACAGTGATCTCAATAAAGCTTAAAGTGAGGCCATAGAACTGAAGTGTCTTAAACACTGCATCTTATTTAGTCATTACAATACAGAACAATCCCTGCATGAAGACAAGGATATCTGTGTGTGCACTGAAGAGAGCAATGGGAAATTAAATCAATACATGCAATGAGGGTTTCCAGGCAAAGATATTCAGTGTTCTGCCCTCCTGCATCTCTCATAACCCCTGAAGCCTCTCCTGACTCTGAGGCCAGACCCACAACACAGCCAGCAGGACCCTTAGCATCACAGCAGCAGCAGCAGCAGCAGCAGCAGAGCCTGTCTACACCTGTGGCCCAGCACCCAGCACATGATGGAGCTGTGAGAGTGTTGGTTATGATCTCAGTGTGAGTCTAATTAAAGTGCAGAGCACTACAGTATGATTCAAGTGCCAAACACTCAGCATTATTCACAACCTCTCACACAGGAGAGAAGAAGACAAACGACAAATAATACAATGGAAACAGGCAGCTTCATAAGTGCTGCTCGAAAAAAACAAAGGCTTCGAAAAGCTTAATTTATTTTCCCCACATGAGACAGTAGTTGTTTTTTTTTGTGTTTTTTTGTGTACTGACAGATAAATATATTGATAGTTTTCTACTTCATGATGTAACTGTTTTATTCATGTAATTAGTCTTTTTGTTTAGCAATTTACAGTATATTGTAATATATGCAGACATTACACATACAACTCACCGTCTTGATACCTCTCCACTGGCTCGAGGCAGGCACAGAGACTAAGAGGTGAAGCTCCTCTTAACTTTAAAACAGGAGGAGCACAGACTCCTCTCGCGTCCTCTTCTTAGTGCTGCTGACCTGTACAGGCTGTTTAAATAAAGTGTGAAACAGCTTTATTCAGCAGACAAATCAGAGCCACAGGAGATCTTCCAATCGTACAGCCTCGCAGAGAACCTGAGAGGAAATTAACTCAGGCTGGACTGTTCAGGAGAAATAAAGCTCAGCTGTTTACTTACTTCAGGTCACCCTTGAAAAAGAGATCTTTTGATCTCAAGGGGCTTTCACCTGGTTAAATAAAGGCTACAAACTTAGATGATTTAACTCCACCTGTTATTTGATAAAAGGTGAAAGGTGAGTCTGGAGTTCAGTGACCCTTCAGCATCGAGGAACCATTACAGAGCTGGAGAAAGATGCTCAGTAAGCTTTATCAAAAGAAAGAGAGAGAGAAAAAAGGGTCTCATACACCCGAGTCATAATAATATGCAGTAAAAGTTTAAGTGAATACTAGCTGCAGAATGCATTATATTGCATATTCAGACTATGATAATGCAGTTTGTTGAAACCTCAAAACGTGAAACTGTCTGGGAGAAGAAGCTTTACTGCTATCAAATATTACAATGCTTCAAGGTAACAAGTGTTCCAACTTCCAAATTGTTTTTACTTTACATTAAAGATACCGTCTCAATTGTACTATATGTTTAAACGTTGATCCCTAAACACTCTATTTAAATCCCGATCCTGAAACTATGGCAGCAGTTTGCTTCGGATTAAAACAAATATGTAACACAAATATTAAACTACCTGTAATCTACAGTACATGTATGCTCTTTTTGATAGCTGATGTTAATCAATCATGAGGTTGGTTTACAATTTAATATCAAAAGCAGAGGTTCAACATGTATTCATGTATTATACTCCATGTGCCTTTTTGCTGATCTTGTGTAGTACTGCAGTGTAAAAAGAAAAAAACTCCTAAGAGAGAATTATTACATTATTAATTTATTTCCACAGTCAAGTATTTCCCCTTATCTTAAGCCATGTAATAAGAAACTCTGTAACCTAAAAATACGATAAATACAAGGATTTGTAGTGCTTTGGAAGAGAAGCTGGCACCCATGATTTAACAGGATTCACTGCTGCTAAATTCATTTACCATAGTCACTTCCTGTTTTAATTGAATGCATGATGGCTAACATGAAATACGTGACTGCTATTTAATACAGGTATATGGGGTTGACATCTGTATAAATACATTTCAGAGTTCAGCATGTCTATTTATTTAAAGTGTTATTTTTCTTTCTATCATTATGTTTACCAAATGGCAAACACACCACGTGTCCGTATTGTTCAGAATGTGAGTGTGTGCATATGTGTGTAGAAAGTGGATTAGCATGAAATTATATGTACACAATAGTATGCAGAGTTAATCCCACATATCCCCAATATTTGCTGCAGTGACTGGATTTTCATGTAACCAAACCCAGAAAATCAACATGGAAAGTTTCCAACTGATTCCAGAATAATAATACAGGACCCCAGTGGACATATGGATGAAACAATTATATAAGCCAACTGTGAGATGGATAAACTAAACAAATGTAGCCAAACATTTAACATATGTGCTGCTTCTTTAGGAACATGAAGCACCTCATTATTCGATGAAGTCAATCATACTGTATGTTGGCATTGTCTCACTCACAAGTTCCACTAACACATTATCCCCAGCCTCAGACATGTCATCTTCACACTCACAGCCTCTTATACCCATTTACATGTACATGTTCTGTGGCTGAGGTGAGAATATGTTACAGACAGTTAACAATTTATAAACAAGAATTAGAGAATTAAGCTTTTTCCTTCAGACAGACAGAAGTTTAGTAATACTCTTTTCACTGTCGCAGTATCTTTGTCTTTATGTCTCATTTCACATACTCTCCGTTTTCTAAAAGTGGAAGAAAAGGACATGTTCAGGACAGAGCCTATTGTTAGTCATGGACACATAACACCTGCATATGGAGGAAACCAATTTCCCCAAATGCAAGAGATTGTCGTTAGCAGGAAAGACACAAAAGATTAGCAAATCAGACTGAAAACAAAATGTACGTTTATCAGGAAAGCCCCTGTCACACTGTCCCGAAATTGACACCAGATGGACACATGATAAAGGAAATGTTCAAATTCGGCTCTGATCGTAACAACATCGGGCCATTCGTGACGGCATCTTAAGCCATTGTATGACCGCCTTTGGAGTTTCTCAGGCTCCGGCAGCAACTTCGTGAGCGGTGGCAAAATCTTTGGCAAGCCAAAAAATTGCCGAAGGTCCTTGCGAAGGTTCATTTCCGTGTGGAATTCGTGTGTCCATTTTGCCCTTCGTAAGGCCATCGTGAGGGCATCTTGTAATGTTTCGCCTCACGAAGACAATACGAAGGAAACAAGAAGCTGCCCGATTGTCTTAGGAAGGCAACACGACTACTATATCTTATTATAGTACGATGATATCGAGATGGGACCACGGTGTGCAATGTTTCCTTGCAGATCGCTTCTCTGGATGTTTTATTGCACAACAAAATCATGTACACATATTATGTAAATAACCCAACTTGTGTTCTGTGAAACCGAAAAGGATATATCAGTATCATGATGTTGGCGCCCACAGTCGCAGTGGCTCGTAGCTCTTCCTTTCTGTGCTTTCTATGTGTGTTTTCGTCCGTATGTCTACTAGCCAATGTTACGGTTAGCAGTGCGAATCCTATGTACAGCCGCAGGGACCTACTTACGATAGGATTACAGTGCAATGTGGCGATAACAAGTGCATTTTCGCACTCCCACAATATACCGGAAGAGATAGCCAGGACACCGGGCTCTCCGTGGATTGTTGTCGGCTCCACCAGGCATCGGAGGCGGAGGAGGAGCAGGAAGCAGAAGCGGGGATGCCGGTCCGGTCAACTGGCTAAGCTAAGGAGACAACCGCACAAACCACCGCTACCCAGCATCTTTCTCACGAACGCCAGATCCATCCTCAACAAAATGAATGATCTAAACTTACAGATGTCTGAAAATAAATACGTACAAGATTGTTGCATCCTGATCATAACGGAGACATGGCTACACCCACTTATCCCAGACGGAGCCATTGAGCTAGCGGGGTGAAGAGCATACCGCTGGGACAGAAACATCGACTCTGGTAAAAGCAGGGGAGGGGGGTTATGCATTTACGTAAATAACAACTGGTGCAAGTATGCCATAATCATGGACAGTCATTGCTCTTCAGACCTGGAGTACTTGACGGTGAAATGCAGGCCTTTTTACCTCCCTCGTGAGTTTACCGTTGTCATAGTAACAGCTGTTTACATACCACCAGATGCTAATGCTAAAATAGCGCTAGGCTACCTGCACAGTGCTATCAATTCACAACAAAGCACATATCCCGAAGCCGCCCATATCATAGCTGGTGATTTCAACCATGCAGACTTGAAGACAGTTCTCCCAAAGTTTGTACAACACATAAAATGTGCTGCCAGGGGTAAAAACACACTGGATAAGGCCTATTCAAACATTAAGAAGGGATTTAAGTCTGTACCGCTACCACATCTAGGGCAGTCAGATCACCTGTCCATCCTTTTAACCCCAGCATACACCACTGTCAGGAGGAAAACTCAACCCACCACAAAGACTGTTAAAACATGGCCTGAAGGAGCTTCCTCGCAGCTACAGGATTGCTTCGAAAGGACTAACTGGGATATTTTTGAGGTTCAGGACTTGGAGGAGTACGCATCAACTGTACTCTGCTATATATAGAACTGTGTGAATAATGTGACTGTTGAAAAACGTATTCAGATATACCCCAACCAGAAGCCCTGGATGACGAAGGAGGTCAGAGCTCTCCTCAAGGGCCGAAACATCGCCTTCAGGTCTGGTGATAGTGCTCAATACAGTGCAGCTAGAGCCAACCTGAAGAGAGGCATCAGGGATGCCAAAGTAGCCTACAAGAGGAAGATTGAGGACCACTTCACCAACAACGATCCACGGCGGGTGTGGCAAGGTGTACAGCACATCACCAACTACAAGAACAATAACAGCACAACGGTTGACGGGGACGCCTCACTGGCAGAGGAACTTAACTGTTTCTTTGCTCGTTTTGAGGTCAATGCAGTAGAGACGGACACAACAACCTCACCAGCATCCAACAGTCACACCCTCACGGTGCAGGAGCATGATGTGAGGCGTGTGCTCAGAGAGGTGAACCCGAGGAAAGCTGCAGGCCCTCATGGCGTGACGGGAAGGGTGTTGAAGGAGTGTGCAGACCAACTTACGGAGGTCTTAACAAAGATCTTCAACCTGTCACTCTCCAAATCCATCATCCCTTCATGCCTGAAATCTGCCACAATCATCCCTCTGCCGAAAAAAAACATCATCTCCAGCCTCAACGACTACCGTCCGGTAGCACTCACACAGCTCATCATGAAGTGTTTCGAGAGGCTGATCCTGCAGCACATCAAAACCATTCTCCCACCCACCTTCGACCCAAATCAGTTTGCGTATAGAGCAAATAGGTCTACAGAGGATGCCATCACCACTGTTCTTCACAGTGCACTGTCCCACCTTGAACACCAGGGGAGCTATGTGAGGATGCTCTTTGTTGATTACAGTTCTGCCTTTAATACAGTCATCCCAGGAAGATTGGTTTCCAAGCTATCTGACCTAGGATTTTCCCCAAACATCTGCCAATGGATTAAGGACTTCCTAACTAACCGCCCCCAGACAGTGAGAATAGGCCCTCACCTCTCCTCCACCCTCACACTCAGCACCGGTTCACCACAAGGCTGTGTGCTGAGCCCCATGCTCTACTCCCTGTACACCTATGACTGTGCCCCCACTCACCCCACCAACACCATCGTCAAGTTCGCGGACGACACTACTGCGGTTGGACTGATCACAAGAGGAGATGAGTCAGCCTACAGGGATGAAATCCAGAGACTGGCAGTGTGGTGTTCAGATAATAACCTTGTTCTGAACTCCATAAAAACAAAAGAACTCATTATAGACTTCAGGAAAAACAGCACAACACCAGATCCACTGTACATCAACGGCAACTGTGTGGAAAGGGTTCCCACCTTCAGGTTCCTCGGAACACACATTGCTGAAGATCTATCCTGGTCTATTAACACCACAACATCTGTGAAAAAGGCCCAGCAGCGACTCCACTTCCTGAGGATCCTCAGGAAAAACAACCTGGAGGAGAAGCTTCTGGTGTCTTTCTACTGCTGCTCCATAGAGAGTGTGCTGGCATATTGCCTAACCACGTGGTGTGCCAGCTGCTCAGAAAAGGACAGGAAAGCCCTTCAGAGGGTCATCAACACGGCCCAGAAGGTCATCGGCTGCTCACTGCCTTCTCTGGAGGAACTCTTCAGCCAACGTTGCCTCAACAGAGCAGGCAAAATCATTGCAGACTCTTCACACCCTGGACACTTCCTGTTTGCTCTTCTGCCCTCCGGTAGACGCGACAGGTCAATTCAATCAAATGAAAAACAGTTTTTACCCCAGAGCCATACGAGAACTGAACACTGTCAAACGCTGAACTGAACAGTTACAACTTCCAACTGCACTACTTTTTAATAGTTGTATTAACTTATGAACTGATCGACATCAGAGATGCAAAATATCATCCCTGTGTTGTTTTTTTATATTGTAAACTGTATTTAAATAATGTGCGGGCATGTATGGATGTGTGAGCATGTTTAATGTGTATATGTTTATATTTATTCGTTTTATGTAGAAATGCACTGCGAGGATTGCTTTTTTAAATTTCGTTGTACCTGGTGCGATGACAATAAAGGAATTCTATTCTATTCTATTCTATATTACGTTGTTTTTGTTACTTTCGTTGCAGTTGTATGTCTTAAATGTAATTTAGGTTAAATTCCTGTTTTATTTAAATGCTTTTATTTTGAAGGCAAGTTTATGCTGTTGACAGGAAGTTGTTGTTGCTATGGAAACAACATGACGGAGATAAGTAATATCTTCTAATGTACATATAAAGATGGAGAAAGTAAAGAATAAAGTGTATGTTTAAATGTTAGCACCCCCCGAAGAGGCACAAGCTCTTACGTTGAGTCTAGATACATTCTAAATCATCAGTAAAGTCTACGACCATATTTTCGTGTGTAGTTTGGGTGCCATCGTGTGGCCTTCTGCAGGCATCGTACTTGCTTCGGATGTTGCTTGGCTGTTGACCAAGTTCGGGGCCATCTTCGTGCGAAATTCACAATTCCATATTCATGTGTCCATATGGTGTCAATTTCGGGACAGTGTGACGCAGGCTGAAGGGAAGAGCTTTGATGACTTAGTAAGGACAACAAAAAAAGACACCAATTTAAAATAGCAACATTGATCCTACTGTTAATCAATGTTTCTGATCCATAAAGAGACATGTACACTGTTGTAGGAAGATGTCCTAGTTTACCTCGTGTTCTGAAATGTATACAGTTCATGTTATGGACTCTACAAACTAACCTCTCGCTCAAATCTCTTCCTCTCCAGATGTGCTCCAGATGCTGTAGATGAGAAGACAGATGCTTCTTTGATTCAAACCAGAACACTGAATATATTTTCCGAAAAACTAATGACCATACCAACCTAAAATCGAAATATTTTAAATCTGCTTATCAGTACAGAAGGATTTCGAACAAATGTGCTAATGAATATGCAGATCTCAAAACCATTATGCTGTGTGTATACTTAAATGATTTACCAGAGATGTATGCAGATTGGAAACATGTTTGTCATGTCAATTAACAATTATCCTGTAAGTGCCTCTGCTAAATATGAAGCATTGTGTTCGGCTTGTTTAAAGGTCCCATGTCATGCTTTTCCGGTTTTTACCCGTCCCCTTGTGTGTTATGAAGGTTTTTCTGCATGTAAACGGTCTGCAAAGTCATAAACCCTCAAAGTACACCCTGTAGCGAGTAAAACTTCAACACAGAAAATACCTGTCTATGCTGCCACATAACGCCTCGTTGGAGATTTCTCTTTTTACATTGTTTTCTTCCTGGTTACTGTGACATGCCCATACCCAAATGGACCAATCCGTGGAGCCATTACGTTCAACACATTCTCACTCCCAACTCGGCCCATGTTGACTTTATGTCCCTGTCGTCACTTTCCAACGCAAGGGGGGGCCCTTTAGCGTCGAGTTTCAACTATCAGGGAGTCCCATTGACTTGCATAGAGCTCCCTGAACGTTGGTAATAGACGAGTTGGGATTGCGGCGAAATGCTCTCCGCAGATCCATTCTCACAGCGTTTATCAACCTTTTTCTTACTCAATATCATGCCACACTTATTGTGTTTACTTCTTTATTGTCATTGAATAATGTAGGACTTTTGTTGCCGGCAGTTAGGGGGAGAGTAGGGCTCAGAAAACTGAAATCTGTATTGTTTCTTCGTTTTTTCCTTCTAATTTTGTATTATTTTCTAAACCACACACTGTTATTTACTCACTGTTATTATTGATTGTATAATGTCAGGCTTTTGGAGTCCTTCAGGACCGACAGTCGGGAGTGAGAATGTGTTGTTACGTTACGTCCGCGGACTTCCTCACACACACAATCTTTTCTCAGCTGCAGCTCCGCCGATTACTCCTCCCTGAGACGGCGGGACGCGGCGAGGCTGTGAGTCTGTGTGTGAGCACACACACACTCTCATCCAGGATGCGGGTGTGTGTGTGTACTCGGGCTGGGTTTCGCTGTGTGTCGCAGGCGGCCACTGGGCTCACAGGGATGGGGGGGCCGGAACTCCAACAAGCCGTTTAGTACAGAGAGTGAATACACATACTATACAGAGATGCTGTATGAGAAATCAATGTGAGTTTGGAAAACTGCACAATATAAATCTAATTTAGTAGACCTCAACAATGGAATTATGATCAGCAGAAATGGCCATGACATGGGCCCTTTAAAGTTCTTCCATTTGTCATAATGTATTTGTGACAGGAAATAAAATCTAAATAATCAAAAAGAAAATGTATTCCCTGGATGTAAAACATGAAACATAATTAAAATATACATGTGCAAACGTAATTTGGTCCTAACAATGGCATGTTGCAACCACAATGCTAACAGAGAGTGCATTTGTGATCATTTCTTTTTCGTTCATCATATTGGGAAAAGTGTATTAAATATGTAAAACAGACAGGATCTACATTAATCTTTCTACCCCTCTTTTCTTTATTTCAGAGAGATCCATCCATCCATCTTCTCCAGCTTATCCGTGGTCGGGTCGCGGGGGTAGCAGTTCCAGCAGAGAGCCCCAAACTTTCTTTTCCCTGGCGACATCAACCAGCTCTGACTGGGGGATCCCAAGGCGCTCCCAGGCCAGTAAAGAGATATAATCCCTCCACCTGGTCCTAGGTCTACCCCTTGGTCTCTTCCCAGCTGGACGTGCCTGGAACACCTCCCTAGGGAGGCGCCCAGGTGGCATCCTAACAAGGTGCCCGAACCACCTCAACTGGCTTCTTTCGACGCGAAGGAGGAGCGGCTCAACTCCGAGTCCCTCCCTGATGACCGAACTTCTCACCTTATCTCTAAGGGAGACACCAGCCACCCGGCGGAGGAAACCCATCTCGGCCGCTTGTATCCGCGATCTCGTTCTTTCGGTCATGACCCATCCTTCTTGACCATAGGTGAGGGTAGGAACGAAAATGGCCCGGTAGACAGAGAGCTTTTCCTTCTGGCTCAGCTTCCTTTTCGTCACAACGGTGCGGTAAAGCGACTGCAGTACCGCTCCCGCTGCTCTGATTCTCAGGCCCATCTCACGCTCCATTGTTCCCTCACTCGAGAACAAGACCCCAAGATACTTGAACTCCTTCACTTGGGGTAAGGACTCATTCCCTACTTGGAGTGGACAGTCCATCGGTTTCCTGCTGAGAACCATGGCCTCAGATTTGGAGGTGCTGATCCTCATCCCAGCCGCTTCACACTCGGTTGCGAACCGATCCAGTGAGTGCTGAAGGTCGCAGACCGATGAAGCCATTTCAGAGAGATACATTAAGAAAAAAGCAAGAGAGATCTCTATTGCTCTTCTTTGATTGAATGATGTGTGAAAAGCAGCAGGATCAATGGACACATCTTATTGGATCTCTGTAAATGCCAGGTCCATTTCAGAGAGGCTGTAGCTGAGGCCTGTTGAGCAGCACAGCCTGTGTTGAATGAAGCGACTCTGGAGGCTTTCACACCGAGGCTGACTGGAAGAAGCAGATTAACCAAAAAGCTTGTTTATGCTTTCATGGACTTTAGCTCAGAGTTGATCCTTTAAATGTTCCATAACCTCCAGCATAAACAATGTGATGCTGATTTCTTTATGTTTTCATTGTGGTCTCATTATTTTCATTGGGGGATTGCGTGCTTTATCTCACTTCCTGTATATCTCCTGTGTTGCTTTTAAAAATCCATTAATTCTGCAATTTCAAAGCAAGAGTCTCAGTGTTGTCTGTAGCTGGATATTTCTATCGGCTGCTTGTTTGTGCTCACATTGGTGGTCTATTATTCTTTTTGATGCAGTCTCCACATAATCTTAAAAAAAAAAGACTTCCTATACACACAAAAACATCCAAGCTGTAGACTCCTGTCCTGAATCAGTAAAACATTACAGCTTGGAGCTTTTCAACCTATGCAGCTTTCATTGTTTAAGATAAATATCTTCCTTAATTCAAATAAAGTCCACATATATCACCCACACTGGTTTTGCTCGAAGGGGGCTAATCCCAATGTCTTTACAGAAGGCTTATGTAGAGTAACTTTCTCCAAATACTGAATATATTTTAATATAAAATAATGAACTAGATTGATTTTGAATTTTGTTTAAAGGCAGGCTCCTCCACCATCACATATTCTATGACTGCTTGGAGGTCCTCTCTGTTTTATGGGAAGGAAATGCAGACTTGTTTCCTTTGAAAGCAGCAACTACAGCACAAGATCAACATATTGGATTCTTTTTAATGTCCCGTGGGTCTGCTCAGAGTTTGCCAAAACGATTTTCTCTTTCTATGCACCCTGGGCATGGAAAGAGAAATGTGATTGCAAAATCTCATTAAATTAGAAGTACTCTGTCTCTTCTTTGAAAGTCTTACAGAAAAGTATTTTTACAAATTGCCCTGAAGAACGCATCTTGCTGTTTTAACATAATCCTAGACTATAATGTGTTATGGTTATCACCTGAAAGTTTTCCTCTGTTATGTTTATGAATTGTGTGTCTTCTGACATGTAACATATAATGTGTATGTGTCCATTATTATGCTGCTGTCTTGACCAGGGCTCCATGGAAGAAGTGACAGGAGTTTCCTAGTTAGTGATAAACACAACATATGTGTGTGTGTGTGTGTGTGTGTGTGTGTGTGTGTGTGTGTGTGTGTGTGTGTGTGTGTGTGTGTGTGTGTGTGTGTGTGTGTGTGTGTGTGTGTGTGTGTGTGTGTGTGTGTGTGTGTGTGTGTGTGTGTGTGTGTGTGTGTGTGATACAATTGGTGAACTCGCAGGTAAAGTAAATTATTATGATTGATTATAACTTTTCACAGCACTGTTTAAATTTGAGCAATAGTTATAAAAAGAGTACACTGAACCTGAATGTTCATAAGACTAGTTGCAAATTAATTAAAATGCTACAGTATGGTTACACAAATAAATTGCAATGCAACAGTACACATTTCCTCTGCTGTAAAGTCTGTTTTAAAAGTATTCAATATGGTTGATTGACATCACCTAAACTGTCCAGTCAGCTGCATTGCACTTAGGGTGACACAGCACCACCCACCTCCACCCTGAGCGAAGGTCTCATCAACCTGTGAAACACCAGTGTAGTTTTCCAGAGTTTTTTGGATCCAAAATATGCTGCTTCATGGTCAAAAGTATTGACTTTGAACCTGGAGAAAAGCTTGACTGATGACAGTGGACTAAGGTTTTAGGAGAAAAACATTGAATGCAGGAAAATAATTAGGGATCGTCAGTGTGTTTTAAAGGATCAATGTCGGCTGATTCTTAACTAAAATATACACAATCCATATGTAAGTGGACTGTGTCCCACTGTCACAAACAGAGCTCTTAATCTGCCGGCATTGAGACTATTAAAAGATCCATATTGAAACCGACTCAATGAGTAAACACACAATCCCTCTCCTAACCGTTTTACTCTGTGTAATGTGCAGCACAGAGCCTATCCTATGAATAACAGAACATATTATTAGCAAGACAAAGAAAGTCAAATCTGCTTTATTCTTAGAAATGTAAAATGTTACTCAAAACATGAAGCTCCCGTTTCACCTCTGAGTTTTTATGTCTACAGTTAGACATCAAAGTTAAACTCTGTTCTGATATCCAGCTGAACTCACAGAGGGAGGCACAAATGCAGCATAACAATGAACAAATGTCAGCATGTGTCATGTGGAGTTGAGGTTCAATTCCAGAGAGGGGGTGTAGATCTGTAAAATTCAGATAACATTACTCTCTGTTATTTAGGGAACTCAAGCCCTGAATATTTGAATAGCAGAATCATGAAATATTTGTGGAACCTTTTTCAAACATTGTGTTTATGTATTTATTAATATTCATTGCACTCTGCTCCAAACATGCACATTTCAGATACAAGAATGCAAATGTTTTTCACAAATTTTGCATGAAGGAATACAACTAAAAATCTTGAATTTTGTTCTTTACTTCTCAATCCTTGACGGCTGAAATATGTCAGACTCACGGGAGATCACCATTTCCAGTATACACTCTATAGTTTACAGCACTTCACAGCAGACAGGGAAGAAGACAAGGTCACTTTTATCAATGATGTTTCTTTTATTTTTCTTCAGTGCTGGACTGTACGTGTGGGATCACTTCAGCCAGTGTCTGGCCTAATATGCAACAGCCAGAAACACATCATAGGGTGAAAGGCTTGAATCCAGCAGGGAAACTGAACAGATGTCCTTCTGGCTGTATAGCACAGTGGACACACTTTAAATGGGAGCGGGGAGCCTAGTAGTTAACAATCTTGGAACACAACATATATATTAGGAGCTGTAATAAAACATAAAACATGGAAGAAAACATGGCTGGGTAATAGACGACTGAAATGTAGTGATTTGGAGAATATTATTTTAGTTTCCTCGACTGAGTTGACGTTCAGAAGTAGCAGTAGTATGCAAGAGTGAAATGCATTTCACAATTCCCATCTGCCATCAAGGTCTATATCCGCTTTTCATTAAAGGGGACCTATCATGCAAAATGCACTTTTGTACGTCTTTTATACATGAATATGTGTCCCCGGTGTGTCAGGGAACTCACCAAGTGTCAGAAAACACAACCCTCTCTATTTTCCTCCATACCCAAATCTCTAAAGACGGGGCTGCAACTGATCTGATACAGATTTGAAATTGTTCTGATGTCAGAAACGGGGTGCTCCGCCTATATGGGCAACTCTCCACCTATCAGGGGAATGAGAGGTTGCCGTGGCATGGTAACAGCATGGTAACATGACGCTCGTGCCTCACACCCTCCTTTGCAGGGGGGCGTGGTCAGCTGCAGCTCATTTGCCACAGAATCAGCCCTTGCAAAAACAGGGCTGGAAAAGAGCAAATGGAGCAAAATGAGGCAAGGCTAAAATGCATGATCTGTTTGGTATTTTGAAAAAAAAACTTCACAGACATGTTTTATATAGGTATGGCCCTACAATATATTATTCAAATATAGCATGATAGGTCCACTTTAAGGCTGCGGCCACACGAGGACGAAAACGGCTAAACGCATAGGATTAACGCAAACGCAATCGCAAACAAGCTTCCGTCCACACGCAATAGTTATCCGGATAGTGTCTGCCCACACGAGACCGCTCCGTTTAGCTCCAACCGCTGGAGAAGCTGCAGTACATGCAGGAGCCTCTACGTGGCGCTGTAACTTCCTCCACAACAGCAGCGAAGAAGCATGGTTGTCATGGTTGCCCTTCTGTTTATTCTCCGCGGTGGGGGCTGAGGGAACCGGGCAGAGTTTTTCGCCAGTCAACGTGTATTAAAGTTTAAATCTTCCGGACAAAATTATAAAAGTGCCGGTCAAAGGTCTTCTTTGTTATTTATTGAGCTTTAAAACAAATGAATAACGACTCTATATAATATAATAATAAAATACACGGAGTGTATGTGTTTTGCTGCAGCGGGAGGAGCTGCAGGTAAGCAGAGCTGCGAGTCTCCGTCCTGTCAGATTAGACTTCACTCGCGTTTAGGTCCATATCGAGAGAAAGATAAATAATCTAAATCCAGGGTGCAGTTTACTTTGACGTGGGGGTGAGCAGCAGAGGTGGGGAGAGGCGGGGCTATTGCCTCATCATTATTGCTGTAGATGTTGCGTCCGGATCACGATAGCAACTCTGCGATCCGCCATTGTTGTTGTTGTTGGTGGCGAAACACTTCAGCAATGGCGCGGGGTAAACGGAGGTGAGCAGAAGAGGTGGGGAGAGGCGGGGCTATTGTGCAATCACTATCAGTGATCTGAAAATGTTCGGATAGGGCGCACACATGGAGCCGTTTGACCCCCCAGAGAGTTGCGTATGCCTTTCTATCCACCTTGGGACCCGTTATCGTTTCCTCAGTCGTTTAGTGCCGTATTTGGTCGTCCTCGTGTGGCCGAACGGTCTATATGACACTAAACAGTAATGCAAACGACCGAATTCGTCCTCGTGTGGCCGCAGCCTAAGATATTGACTGCTATCCTGTGCCACATATCGATATTCTAGTTTACATCCTATGAATGAAACATTTCTGTAGTCTCTGACTTCCAGAATAACAACAGCTAATGCAATATTAACAATCATTCAACAAATACAGGCTATAATCCTCATGATAAACAGCAGAGAAGTAACACATCAAACAATCTTCATAGATAAATAATAGAAACAGGCAGCTCTGCAATACTTCTTGGAATAGAGAGACTTTAAATCCCCCATTTACTTTCCAGCAGTCCTGATGCCGAGTTTGCACTGAGAGTGATTTCATGATAACGTCCAACTGAGCTGCTGATCGATCCCCATGTTTCTTTGGTTACCACACAGCATACCACTCAGAATTGAGTTTATACAGGCTGAATAGCTTCATTAATGTTGACATTCAATTACAAAAGCTGACAGGAGATGGAATAAATGTAGCATTCTCACATGATGTGAAATTGCAAGTAAAAAACAGTGAAGCACAAATACACCAATACTATAGCAGGACAACTGACCAAGGATAATGGGCTTGTTACATTTTAATCTGAGTATAGAGAATATATCTATATTATTTTCTCAACACTCTGATAGCCCTTACATGTTTCCAGGTAAACTGATAAATGACTTCTCTGGGCTGTACCTCAACATCTTCAACCAGTCAGTTGTACAAAAGGGGATAATCTAAGGAGGTAAAGATCAATATGTGAGCTCCTGTTAGCAATTCCACTGATGCATGTAGGGTGTAGTCAGTGGCGGCGCCAGGGTATGGCTGGGGTAGGCTACAGCCATACCAAGAAATAGCTTAGCCCGACCATGAACAATTATGTTAAAGTAAGCATGTTGAGAACACGGATTGCGAAAATCTACCGGTCGTGTCCACAACACACAAACTGATCCTGCTGTAACAACAAGTGCACGTTACTGACGCAATATTGTTGAGACCATTCGGGCTTATGCTAGAGGGGTGCAAGGAATAGTCTAAGTAGTGGGGGAGTTTTATACACTAAAAGGTGTGAAAATTCTCTCGCGTTATAATATCAGCGCGGCCGCGGTCAGATCAAAATGCCTCCGAATACAATTTGAATAGACCTACAGCCAATCAGAGCAAGGACACGTTGGGTCTGCTGCGTCATGCATTACTGATATGTCGATACGTCACGTTCACCGTGAAAAGTCCCCAAACTCGCGCCGAGTAAATTGCAGACAGACAGCAGAACTTCTAGGATTAATTGTATATTTCGGATGGATAGATTTGTTCTTAAACGCCCTCGCATTGAGGTACAAGTCGATCAGGTGCCAGAGTCACACGACCCACCTGAAGAGTGAATAGTGAGTTTTGAATATATTTTGTAATAGTCATTTGAAAAAGTGTTTTGTATGACAATAGAGACACAGGCTACCTGTTGTGTGCTGTGTCCGTGTCCGTGTCTCTCTGTTTACCTGTCTATGTGTCTCTCTCCCTCTCCGTGTCAAATATGCCAACTTTTCTTGTTGCTGCCGCTGCGTAGTATGTTGTAACAACGTGGAATTAGCAGAATAGGCTATTGTATTGTTTAACTCACACCTGTTGCTCTCGATGTAATTTAGCTGATAAAAGGAGACTAATAAAAGCCTCACGCGTGGCGTTTCACTGTCAAGGGGTGCGATATAGCGTGTATGTAATTACATTACAAATACTGACTTGAGCCCCACCACTGTATGGGTTAGCCCTACCATAGATTACCCAACAAAAATACTCTGGCGCCGCCACTGGGTGTAGTTTGAAGACAAATTCCTCTGTGGAACAGCTGGTTCCCTCCTTGCTCTCTACACCACCCACATATAATTCAATACGCAGCCTAATAATTGCTAACAGAGTCTTAGCACAGCATGCAATTAGGTGACCGACCTTAAAGCAATTTGAATAAATCACTGATTATTGACTGACTTTTTCCTAGCTCCTTGTTTCAGAAACAATAAATAACCTCTGCAATGAAAACTGTGTGTTTGATGGTGAATATCTATTGGATTTGTTTTTTTCATGGTGTCAGCCTTAACTGATCACACACACACTTGTGTTCTACTATAATCAGCATATTTCCTCAGAGAAATACCTAAGCCTATTGTATCTTTTAGTGCCAAGAAAGGAAAACAAGGAAATTAAACTTTAACTTGCAGATAAAAATGCCAGAATGTTACAAACCACAGCATTTAAAGCCTATGCAGTGACTTAAACATGTTAAGAGTTGAAAGAAAGCCACATTGTCCACTAACTGCCATTATTCAACAGCAGACTCCCACTGGTCAAATCAGAACGAAACCAGCTGCATGGATCACCAAAGTGACATGCTCTCGTAAAAAAGAATGGTGGTGTAACAGCACAGACAAACTCTAGCAACACTTCAAAACCCATCAGGAAAAACACAAAACGATTTCACCTTAATAGAAAAAGACTAGCCTTGCTAAAAACCACATTGCTGCGGCCGGAATGAATCCATGTGTGTTATAATGTCATGGTAAACAATACAAATTAAACACAATGTTTAAAATACTCGCTTTGTGAATGAACACATACTGAAAGTGCCTATGCTGTTATATTATTAGCTGAGACATCAGTAGCAGATACATCATCATATCCATTACAGTTGAACTGTCCGTTAGGGTCTGATTCTGTTTATAATAGCCAAGGAGTCTACCACATCTAAACCGTCAACCAAAGCCTTCAGATCATCTCATTAGTGCGTTGGGACTGTGTGATTCATTAAGGGAGATGTGATGAGATTAAAGATCCAATGAGAACAGAGCTCACTGACAATCAGTCTACCCCTCACTGCTTCCTGTCTCTCTCACTGTGAACTGAAGAAGTAAACAAATCACTCATTAAAACTACAATGTTTAATTTGTTCTAATTGATTGGATGAGTCCTCCAGAAAAGGGCAGCCATGCTACCTCGACACACCAGACTATAAGCTGCAGTCAGCAGAGCAACATGAAGGAGCTCCATGATGCTCTGTGTGGTATCAAACCAACTGCAGTTAATTGCGTTTTATATTCCTGAAAACAGCCTCATCTCCACACCATCAATCATCACCAACACTTTTAATCCTGCTGCCGTAGGAAAACAGACAAAGTAAAAAAAACAAAGCAGACAAACAAACAGACAGAGATATATCTTCCTCCCGACTGCTTTTCAGCTGACCTCATTGTTTTCAATTGAAAGGTAAGTAGATATAAAGCACACATCAGACACAGTTAGCATTCAGGAGAGCCAGTCACATTAAGCAGGGAGAGCTCAAACACACCAAGTGAAACCATTGAAGATTCAAGAGGCCAGAAGGGCATAGGAAATGGTGGGGATGGTGAAACATGTTGTGGAAACATTTAATAACTAAACCGTCTCAATCAAGTTCAACTTATTTGCTCAATATATACCTCAACATATGTATTTAATCTACTAAGAAATCAATCTTGTTTAATACTCCAAGGTGTATTATGTATTATGGGAAAATGTAATGGCAGAGAAATTCTCAAACTGAATAACTGAGAACTTCTGATTGCAGCATCAACTCCATAGATCCAACGCTCATTTCTTACTCAGTCATTTGTATCATTCATTCCAGCTGAGAAGCTTCCGTCACTTCAATACCAAACTGCACAGTTCCTATTAGAGTAGATACTGATGTACTGAGTCTGGAGAGCATCATTACTTACTGCTGACATGTAATTACAAAGTAGACAGGAGTGAACACAAACATTGCAAACAAATATTATTCCTCTATAGGACCGACTAATTTATTTACCTGTTACTTGTCACCATTTCTTGTTTATCTCTGCTCTCTTGCTCCCTTTTTTGCACATAGCACATGCTGTCAACCAGCCAGTGTCAAAGTCTCTACAACCTGACCAATATCTATAAAGCCAGATGACTTCAGGACTACGTTTTTTTATGTTTAAAATTACAAAACGAAAATGGCAGCATGGCTCTATCTAAATCCAAGATGTCCTTTTGTAGCCGGAGATAACACCCATAAACATCTATGGAACCGGTATGTCAAAGACAGATGATACAAAAACCAAGCAGAGGCAAATGGGGGGTTTAGACATTACATGTAACTTGTTAGACGCGTTTATCCAAAGCAACTTACATACTCAATACTGTGGGCAATCCCCACAGGAGCAATTTGGGGTGAAGTGTCTTACCCAGGGACACAACGACATGCTGACTGGGGTTTGAACCTGTGAACCACCTGATCCGAAAACCAACACACAACCCACTGCACCACACGCCTCAGACATTGAACGATTTAAGGCGAGCCATTTCACAAAATGTGTCGATATTAAAGTAGAAAGTCTAAATCTGAGGATACGGCCTGACTCAGACAGACTGATGAAAAATATTTGTGATGAAGAGAACATAAGTCTTTCAACTTGTACTAATAGTTTTGGTCTCGTTTGTAACCCAAGATATGCCGAAATGAGAGTAAAAACAAATGTTATTTATTCTATGTGTCACCAACGATTAACAACTTCCTCTTGCACATGTCATTCTGATGTTGTAGTTGCAGCATTGGACCTGACAGACTAATCAGCTCTGACTCAACTCTCCTTCAGTGTGGCTGCCAGTTGGAGCAGCAGCTCATTCGCAGAGAAGATAATTATATGAGAAGACATCCAAGCAGTTTGTTGGCTGAGGTAGGAATTAGTGTTACTCATATTGGCCAAATTCGGGAGGCAATCACCAAAACAGCAGCACAAAAAGAGGAAACACGGGTTCTGCACATATCATAATATGATATGTGCAGAACCCGTGTTTCCTCTCTCTGTGCATGAGGGCTCCCTCAGCAGCGAGGTTTTTGCCCATCTGCAGTGCAAGCACTTGGAGTCAGTCCTAGACACCAACCGAAACATCGAAAAGGTCATAGTCTGGAGTGATGGCTGCGGCTATCAAAATCGATGTTGTACCATCACAAATGTGTACCTAGATCTGGCCATGAAGCATGGTGTCACCATAGAACAAAAGTTTCTGGTTGCAGGGCACACACAAATGGAGTGCGACTCCATGCATAGCCTCATTGAACGGTGTACCATCAAAGATATTCACACTCCACGTGATTACATTGTCATCTTTGAGACTGCACGTTTGCACCCCCATACAAGGTGACCCAGCTATACCACAGTGACTTCATGAAGTTATCTGGGGCCAAAATTCGACCAGGCAGAAAAGTTGGCGACCCCACTGTCCATGACCTCCGGGCTCTCCAGTACTTGGCAGATGGTCGAATCCGGCACAAGTTGGATTTTGAGTCTGACTGGGAGGACCTACCTCAGCGACTCAGCATCCCCGAAGAACCGGTCCACTGGGTCCCTCTCTTTCCTGCCCAATTGCCAATTACTCTCAGGAAATACAATGACTTGCAGGCAATGAAACCAGTACTACCAAGAGTGGCCCACCAGTACTACGACAACCTCCCTCATCAATAGAAAACGAGCCCTGAGTAGGATTTGGTTAAGGTTAAACAGACATGTAACACAACTTGGTTATATTTAGGAAAGTAAAACTACTTTTCTATGTTGTGTTTGTATTCATGTGTAAAAAAAGTCATGGCACATTCTGCATAAGTCATTTTTATTTGTTATGCAATTGATGTTGTGTCTTTTTTTTTGTGCAAATTTGTTCACACATCTGGTTGAACTTACGGTTACAAAATCAATAAAAAATACCAATGTGCTTGCTAAAAATAGTGGTTTTTCTTGTTTTCCAAAACTATTCAAATATGACTGGGGCAATTATGCTATTAGGCTAACGATATACATATCAACAATACCTTTGCTATACACACTGCATGCTGTAATGTTATATTCATGTATAGTGTGTACATTATGTTCAGGTTTTATAATGTAACTTAATTCAAACACAAGTGTGACATTGAGAAAGTAATGGGGTGGCCTAAGAAACAGTTCATTTAAACAGGGCGCAGTCCAAACTGCAAATATTCCCAAGGCAACCACAGAGTCAGCATGCTCTGTTAATTGAGGTAAAAGCCAATCTAATTCTATTATCAGGCAGTTTAAAATGAATTCCCTCCATAATGAACGGTCATCAGCTCACCACCTGCGGGCTACAGTGTTGCTCAGTGATCTAATAATATCAGACAGGTGTGAAGACATGCGGGATGAAACGGCTCTGCTCCACTCTGCACAGACAAATGTGAATTAAACAGTACAGACCAAGAAGCCAACATCAAGTCTTACCAGAACACATACATATAATAAATCCTATAAAGCTACACTGATCTCCTTCCACCACTGATCAGTCAAATGAAATATAATGTCTCTTGTTTCATCCCACTGACTATTGGTGAGAAAAACCAAATTAAAAGTCGACACAGAATATCTAGTGCATAACTTTGAACACTTTTTAATTTAAAACATTGATAACAGCATTTCAGTCAAAACACGTTTTTCTTTGTTAAAGTAAAACATTGTGAAATGTCAGTGAATGTCTTCCCGTTATTTCAGGATGTACCTGTCGTGTGAAATCTTCACCAACAGTGAGATATTTCTGAGCAGTTTAATAGTGTGTCCTGCAAAGTGTGAGTAGAGCTCAGCTGATTCACTTTGAAGTATAATTTAAATTATATTTTAGCTTCGGTGTAAGAAAAAAAATATCTAACGTTTACTAGAACATTCACACAGAAATGAAGTCCAGCTAAATAACCCTTTCTAATAAGTTGGACGGATGGAAGTTTGCCAACAATGAAAATGTCCAGCATTATTGAAGCCAAACAAATACACTGACTATATAAGAATGTTTGTGCTTGAAAAATATACATTTATTGTTGAATAAATTCATTATCAAGGCTGTCCCTCAACCCAACATTAACAAGTTGAAATGCAGTCCCAATCTTTGTATAATTAAGGTAAGTATAGTTCTTCTGAAAAGCAATACAGTATGCGCCATGTGGAAGTGTTTTTGGTTGCCATCAATCGTTTGGTTTTTGATGTATGGTTTTGAATTCTTGTTTTCTAATTTGAACATAGCTTTGTCACACACTCATCAGTTTTCTTTATTGCTTCACTGAATAAATCAACAGTTCACACCAAAAATATGTATTCAAATGATTCATCACCGAGTTGAATATTCAGTAGCTGAAATCATCATGTGATGTTTTGGGGATTTTCACAGGAGAGAGCGTTCACAAAAGCTGTTAGAAACGGTGAGAGAGGGAGGCAGACACCGATGTAAAGCGGAGTGCACACAAACTATTGTTTTCAGTTCACTAGATTGGAGCATTTTCAGAAGAGGGTTAGCTCCACCAGCAGAGTGGGATAAATAGATCCACTTTCATTCAGTGTAATTGTGCGACACAAACCAAGGATACATTATAATGGAGCACTCAGAGAATAATTGCATGGAGACATGGAATATAAGAGCAGGTCTCTGGTGCACCACAGACTGACACACAGACGTAGGAGCAGACTGATGAATCGTACAACACAGAGCGGACTGTAGACTGACGGGAGCCTGAAGCAGTGTTATTCTACCGGATAGGTTCTTATGTGATCATGTATAACTTTTGTATTCTTACAATAATTATTCCAGCTAACAAAGACTTAAATTAACTCTGATAATCTACAATCACACAAACACCTACATGTAATCCTATACGTTATGTCTCTACCATGATTATGAATACTGATTATTTCTAGCAGTTCTTGCTTTAGACCCAACCTTCCGATTATAAATATGGCATATTAAATTATTCATACTAAGGAGATTCAAGTCAGTGGCTTAGCTCTCCGACTTAATACTGATGAAGAGGAAAGCTCAGAGCAAAGACAAATCCTTACCAAATCAAACAAAGTGAGTTCTTAATGTCTGTCAAACTCCTTCAACTCACTAATGAGATTGTATAGAAGTATTCATGGGAACTAAAACGTTACTGTGATATGATTTACTGCAAATCACAGTGTTCATGCATCTCTCTCTAATATGTACTCATTTCAATTATTGTCAACATAATATGCATTTCAGTGATAAGTGCTATATTAACTCAGCCATCTAAATGGCAGAAATGCACCTGTCCCTATGGTTTACAACAGGTTAAACACATTCCATCAGGAAGAGTACCAGATGGGGTTGGATAGAATAACCATACAATTAACATTCAGATGTGTCCAGTGCAAGTGAAAAAAGAAAACACACAAAACAAAGATGCAGCCCTCGTTAGATACGAGTCAAATGAAAGACGGCAAAGAAAATGAATGTGGAAGAAGATGCTCATGTGGTCTGACTGATAAGAGTCTCCTCTCCACTTAGGAAAAACAAAACCTGCATAATTACTTTCCTCTTCACTCTCAACTTTGTTTGGTGCCACTAGCTTATTTCAGTGCTCTCTTTCTCCATAGAGAAACGGAATGATGTTTTTGCTTCTCTGCACTTTAATGCATACTGACAGAGGCCATGTTGAAGAAAAGAGAGTTCTCATCGAGCACAAGCCAAACAAAGCACATGGCTGAGTAAATACAATAAACATTTGTTTTCCAAAATATTATCATAATGTATATTATCATAATGTCTAAGATGTTGGATAATTCAATCCAACTGAAATGTCTGCCGTTCTAAATCAATATCCGTTGTCTTAGATTAGGGTAAATAAAAAGGGAGGATCCAGTTCATCCATCTTACTCACGGAAATGGAGGTTTACAACAATCAGTGGAACTCGTGTCTGTTGTTATTAACACTGAAACATATCTGAAGTGTCAGCCTATCTGTGTCATGGGCACAGGCAGATTCAGCTGCCTGTTACTCAGCAATAAACTCTAATCACCAGCCCACGACACACTAGCATTAACATAACTATGGGAGCATTGTGTGATATTGCAAATTATTCAGCAGGATGTTTCAATAGAGAGTAAAAGGCCAACCTATTGATGTTAAACATTTATGATAATTCCATTGGGTTTGTAATTTAAAAAAGTCACACTAACAGCAACATTAATATTATAATTGAGGAGTCAATCAATCAATCAATATTTATTTATATAGCCCAATATCACAAATGTTACATGTGTCTCAGTGGTCTTCACAGTGTGTACAGAATATCAGTATGACAATACGACACCCTCTGTCCTTAGACCCTCACATCGTACAAGGAAACACTTCCAGAGAAAACCCAGTTTAAAGGGAACATGGGAGAAACCTCAGGGAGAGCAACAGAGGAGGGATCCCTCTCCCAGGACGGACAGACGTGCAATAGATGCCGTGTCAAATTGATTTAGACTTCTTATGCAGTCAGAATGGCTCGTCGTCCCTGTTCAAATTGAAAAAGAAGTATTCATCTAAAGCAGTTTGTGATACATGTGATCCATCAGAGTCCTGGCGTGGTAAAAGACGAAGATGACCAAGATGAAATGGGTCACATGAGGTTAAAAATAATCTCTTCATGCCCTTCCTGCTTCATCTAATCTTTTGATTCCTTCACATTTGGTTTGTGTTTATCTTTCCTTGTCCAAACACTCCACCACTGCCTCTGATTATATGTTTTCAAGTTTAAACACATTTCCACTGCACAGTTTATTTTGGAGGTCCACTTTATCTCCAAATGACAGTGTTAACTCAAATCTACTTCAACACAGACACACTCTTATATGCATCTCCCCTCCTTCATCCAGGTCTCATCTTCCTCAAACGTATTATGTATCTGATGTGAAAAATGTATTCGCAAGGTGCTGAATTGGATTACATCTGGAAAGGAAGACCATGTTCTTGCAGGCTTTTGACTAAAATATATTACATTTTTACGAGATCACTGTGACACTATTTTTCTTCCACTTAATTGTTTTGTGACAAACGGAGATATAGTGAATAGTGAACAAATACCAATGACCCAAGTTGTTTTATCTGACACACATATGTAGAATTGTATAGAGTAGAAACACTGTGTATAACAGGGAGGAGAATTTAGAACAAATTGGGAATTCATTTGAAAATAAAAGTGTTATCCTATGAATATGCTTCTGACACATTTGGTCTTGATGCACAATTATTGCAGCATGTACCCTGGCCTCATGTCTCCTCTCAATACGTTTCACTACACTACCAGTCTTCCAGCTGCTGGTCTACAAGCTTTAAGAGCAATGCTGTTTCTGCTGCACAGACACTCAGCCTGTTGAGGTCTGACTCTGGTTCATCTGGTTTATCTGCTGCTGCCCCCCCCTCCATGTCCTACTGGCTGCAGCTCACAGCTGTTTACTGTCAGGGAAACTGAATCACTTATGTTAACAAGGGGAAAGTTTATCAGGCAGCAAACACCTGACTGACACCAAATTTGGCACATGGACCCGTACATAGCCAACATTTACATAATTATCGCAATCCTCCATATCACTACAAGCATGAAGTATTATGTATATTCAGATGCATCGCAAACATGCAAAAACACCCTCAGAGGGTCAAAGAGCAAAATAATCCCCTTGTCCTGAATCCTACTAAAAGTATGTGTGATGGTTGACGAGAAAGGACAGAGTTCTCACTTCTCACAGATAATTAGGCACGTTCACACCGCAGTACTTTTTCTACTTTAGTTCCGAAATGTTGCGTTCACACTAAAACATTCCGGAACTAAAATTAGTTCATGAGAACTTTTTAACCCCCTTTTTCCGAGCGGGGACTTTCGTGGGAGAAAAAGGTTCCTATGTCTGATTGGCTGGGCGGATTGCAAACCGTAAAACTCCCAAAAGGTTTTGTGAAGCCGCCATTTTATTATCCTCGCATTAGCATTAGCCCAGCGCACACACGCAGAGAGACTAACTTATGGCAACACAAAGAAAACATGGGAGCGGTGGAGATGAGGAGGCTCAGTCACTGGTACTTTTTCATTTACAAAGCCATGTTGGATAAACTACCATCTTATATCTGCTCCCTGATCTCTCAGGCGATTTACTCTGAAGGCTTCAGTAGAAGCTGCTGTGCTTCCCAGCAGCTTCTACTGAAGCCAGTCCCCAACTCCGGGGACATCCGGCCGGGGACTTCGGGTGGCAGTATACGCCGTGAAGTTGTTTGCGGCCTGCCAGTAAACCCAAAGCAGAAGAAGAAGAAGTGACGTCAGCGGCTTCATTTGCCTAATCCTTCCCCAGGAACTTATTCCGGTGTGAACGCGATCTGTACTTAGTTCATGAGAAGAACTAAAGAGTTCTCATGAACTAAGTTCTGATGAACCTTTGTGGGAAAAGTACTGCGGTGTGAAAGCGTCTAATACTAAGAGCAGAAGCCCAGCAGGATCCACCTTCTGATTAAGTTCAGTGGTCCAGGGCATCAACCAGAGGATCTCATGTTCTCCACGAAAATATATGTTTTACTCAATGATGCATGCACTTTAGAACATGATGTCGTGGGGATTATTCATTTGTGAAAATGGATTCAAGAAAAACAATTCTCAATGTGTGCCTCTGAAGTGCAGAGATACATCTCTATAAAGACACTCAGACATGCTTTGCTTTGTCCATAAGGATGCAGACTTGTTTTTTTTTTCTCATATCTTATATCTAAATGCTATCAGTAGAGATCTGCAGCATATGGCTGCTTGCTGGACTCCAAGTGTGCTCATGACAAAAGATTCAATGCATTTGATGTTATTAAGAAGCTAGACTTACATATCGTATCCAAGATTGAAGCCGACATCTTTAAGAGTATTTTATTCATAATGTTATCTCCATAAAGCCGTATCGTTTTATTTTATTTGAAATGCTAATGTCTACAGAAATGAATATTTATGGGGATATATTTGAATTTGGTGGAATTAAGGTGGAAGTGTTGACACCTGGAGGAGGAGATTGTTCTAATCTCTCTGCCACACTTAATTTATCCTCCAATTAACATTTATGCCAAAGGCTAAAAGGAGCTCAAACCAAATGAAGCATTCAGTGTGTCTCATTTAAAGTTCTCTCCAGGAAGACACAAGTGCATGACATTAGCAGCCTCACATGTTAAACACTGACCTCAACAGATCACTCTCAAATGCATTATGATTGCATAGGGATTAAGGCAGGTGCCGTCTGTGTGACCTGGCTGCAGTAATGTAACATTACCATTAAAAAGTATGGCACAAGTGTGTGCTGTACAATGATGATGTCAAATCACTAAATAAAGGCTATGATTGAAAGTAAATACACGGACACGTGTACACATAACAAAAAGTGTGATCAACTAAAACAAAACCTCAGGGAGATACATGTGTGTAATCTGTGCTGAACACTCGGCAAACTACAATTACAGCATTTCAATGATGTCCTGTGTCTTTCAGCAAAGCCAAAAGGTGTTAACATCTTTGAGGTGTGTGTATGTCAAGTGTGTATGAAATGTCAGAGACTCTCCAAACAACGCTGCATAGAAAGGAACACACATATAAGCCAAATATTTTCACAGAGGCTCACATTCAAAATGGTGTCAAACTAACTGGCTAGCATATCAGCATAGTGATAGAGTCCATCATAGGAGATTTGTTAAAGAGCATCCTCATGCCTCACTGGAGAGGAGACTGATGGTTGTCATAAACTGATATATTTGGAAAAAAATATATCTATGAACAGGCCTCTATTGTAGGCATCAACAAAGGCCAATACGTATACTTTTGCAGGATGACTGACGTTTGCAGGATGTCAAATGAGGGAGAAGGAGTACTTCAAAACAATTGAATCTGATGGTGAAATCTTATCTCCCAAGCCAACAATCAAAAGCTTATAATTGTTCTCCAGCTCTTTGAGAGAGAGTGGGAGAGCAGAAGCCGGAGACAGACCCTTAATATTTCAGGGCAAAGGATGGAAAACTGTGCCGAGAGAGATTATATCTTCCTTCTTCTTACGTGTTGCTCTCTATAGTATACGCTCCCTCTCTGTTCTCTCTCCAGCGATATATAAATCAATCCTGGCTTCATTACTTTTAGTCGTGCCATTTCATTTGGCACATCCATTATGCTGAATTCAGATCGTATTTTATAAAGAAACCTTGGTTAAAGGCAAAATAAAAACGAAACGGAGCTTGTAATTAATTCTAGGAGGACCGGTGTGAGAGATAAAATGTTCAAGGCAAGAAGAAAAAAACGAAATATTGTTTTCCGCTGGGATGAAATATAGTGACTGGCTGGAGTGATTACTTCAAAAACTCAAGTGCACAGATAATAATAACTTGTGCTTTAAGAGCTGAAGGTGTGAATTGAATGACCACAGAAGTTGAGAGGGGATAGAAGAGCAAAAAGAAGTGAAGAGTAAAACAAAAGCATCTCATGCACACACAACATGCCCCCTGCTCGTTTTATCCATTTAAAAAAGGTGTCTGTGACTATTCTCTTTCAGTAATATTATTTGTCGTGGCTTTGCAATTACCTTGTTCACATTCACACTATTAAAATCATTACTTTGAAATGACATTCGCAACATCGGACATTCTTCTTCTGATGGAAATTGTGATCCTTCTGTGTAAATTGAATTCAATCTTACGAATACGTTTGACAGACAGCTGGATAGATTGGTTTGTCTTTTGTAATGCAGAAGCTCCCAGCATGCATGTGTTTTTTGTTTAGTGGAATCCTGACCATTTTTCCACAAAAGCACCAATCAATGCATCACTGCTGGAGCAAAGTGTGGCTGTGGACTGAATAATAATCCTGTCATCTTCCTGTTCACTGGTAGAAAAGCATTGAGGAAAAACATGGCTACCCTCTGCCACATAGTGTTGTACTGCAGACAGCGAGGAGTATTTATATTAATAATGGCATTCAGTCTGTTGGGAACACTCACACAGCCAGGCAGCACCCCAGTCTAATGTCGAAATGCATTGACAGCCTCTCAGTACATGTGGGAACAGACTGCTGCTCACAGCCAGTAAACACTGTCAGAATGCGTCCATATGACCATTCATCTCTACAGTGAAACCAAACAGCCAGACTGAGCCAGTTTCACTGCTGAGAGTCAGGACTGTGAAGCAGCAACAGGCAGGGAGCCGGACTTAAGGCTGCAGACACAAACACAACTCAGCACCGCAGGAAACCAACCAACATGAAAGATAGCTCAGACTAATGAGGTAATAGTTCTGCATTAAACATGCGTCTGCTATTAAACACAAAGCCACAGCAAAATCACATAAACCTATTTGCCATTTTTGAGTTGGATAGCAATCAGCTATCCAACTATGGTAGTCAAAAGATTGTATTATAAAGATGTTGTGATACTGGCCGGTTCTACCTCCATCTTCTAACTGTGGACAAAAAAGTAAAAACTGCACTAGAATTTAAATATGCTCTGATGATAGAAGAAAGCTGATTGCATATAAATCAAATGGATAGCTTCTCAAAT